>NW_027462436.1:0-62541 GCF_050947455.1 Rhinoderma darwinii
AATTGCCAGGCGCTGACGAATGCCGCCAAGATCGAGCGTCTATGACTTACGGTTCAAGAATTAGCCTCAGAAACAGTGGTTCTGAACATGCTGCCAATAGCTCGACTGGGAAACATCCAGAGAAGTCCAAGATAGTGTTTTTTAGACTGGCTGCCACGAGCTGAAACGAATGCAACCAAGAGCGAGCGTCTGTGACTTACGGTTCAATAGTTATTCACAGAAACATGGTTCTGAACTTTGCTGCCAGCCGCGAAAGCGAAAATAACCAAGGTCGAGCGTCTAGGATTTACTTGTCAATAGCTCGCCTGGGAAACATCCAGAGAAGTTAAATACAGTGCTTCTATACTAATTGCCAGGCGCTGAGACGAATGCCACCAAGATCGAGCGTCTAAGACTTACGGTTCAAGAATTAGCCTCAGAAACAGTGGTTCTGAACATGCTGCTAATAGCTCGCCTGGGAAACATCCAGAGAAGTCCAATATAGTGTTTTTTAGACTGGCTGCCACGAGCTGAAACGAATGCAACCAAGAGCGAGCGTCTGTGACTTACGGTTCAAGAGTTATTCACAGAAACATGGTTCTGAACTTTGCTGCCAGCCGCGAAAGCGAAAGTAACCAAGATCGAGCGTCTAGGATTTACTTGTGAATAGCTCGCCTGGGAAACATCCAGAGAAGTCAAAGGACAGTGCTTCTATACTAATTGCCAGGCGCTGAGACGAATGCCGCCAAGATCAAGCATCTAAGACTTACGGTTCAAGAATTAGCCTCAGAAACAGTGGGAAACAGTGCTTCTATACTAATTGCCAGGCGCTGAGACGAATGCCGCCAAGATCGAGCGTCTATTACTTACGGTTCAAGAGTTATTCACAGAAACATGGTTCTGAACTTTGCTGCCAGCCGCGAAAGCGAAAATAACCAAGATCGAGCGTCTAGGATTTACTTGTCTATAGCTCGCCTGGGAAACATCCAGAGAAGTCAAAGACAGTGCTTCTATACTAATTGCCAGGCGCTGAGACGAATGCCGCCAAGATCGAGCGTCTATGACTTACGGTTCAAGAATTAGCCTCAGAAACAGTGGTTCTGAACATGCTGCCAATAGCTCACCTGGGAAACATCCAGAGAAGTCCAAGATAGTGTTTTTTAGACTGGCTGCCACGAGCTGAAACGAATGCAGCCAAGAGCGAGCGTCTGTGACTTACGGTTCAAGAGTTATTCACAGAAACATGGTTCTGAACTTTGCTGCCAGCCGCGAAAGCGAAAGTAACCAAGGTCGAGCGTCTAGGATTTACTTGTCAATAGCTCGCCTGGGAAACATCCAGAGAAGTCAAATACAGTGCTTCTATACTAATTGCCAGGCGCTGAGACGACTGCCGCCAAGATCGAGCGTCTAAGACTTACGGTTCAAGAATTAGCCTCAGAAACAGTGGTTCTGAAGATGCTGCTAATAGCTCGCCTGGGAAACATCCAGAGAAGTCCAATATAGTGTTTTTTAGACTGGCTGCCACGAGCTGAAACGAATGCAACCAAGAGCGAGCGTCTGTGACTTACGGTTCAAGAGTTATTCACAGAAACATGGTTCTGAACTTTGCTGCCAGCCGCGAAAGCGAAAGTAACCAAGATCGAGCGTCTAGGATTTACTTGTGAATAGCTCGCCTGGGAAACATCCAGAGAAGTCAAAGACAGTGCTTCTATACTAATTGCCAGGCGCTGAGACGAATGCCGCCAAGATCAAGCGTCTAAGACTTACGGTTCAAGAATTAGCCTCAGAAACAGTGGGAAACAGTGCTTCTATACTAATTGCCAGGCGCTGAGACGAATGCCGCCAAGATCGAGCGTCTATTACTTACGGTTCAAGAGTTATTCACAGAAACATGGTTCTGAACTTTGCTGCCAGCCGCGAAAGCGAAAATAACCAAGATCGAGCGTCTAGGATTTACTTGTCAATAGCTCGCCTGGGAAACATCCAGAGAAGTCAAAGACAGTGCTTCTATACTAATTGCCAGGCGCTGAGACGAATGCCGCCAAGATCGAGCGTCTATGACTTACGGTTCAATAATTAGCCTCAGAAACAGTGGTTCTGAACATGCTGCCAATAGCTCGCCTGGGAAACATCCAGAGAAGTCCAAGATAGTGTTTTTTAGACTGGCTGCCACGAGCTGAAACGAATGCAGCCAAGAGCGAGCGTCTGTGACTTACGGTTCAAGAGTTATTCACAGAAACATGGTTCTGAACTTTGCTGCCAGCGGCGAAAGCGAAAGCAACCAAGATCGAGCGTCTAGGACTTACTTGTGAATAGCTCGCCTGGAATACATCCAGAGAAGTTAAAGACAGTGCTTCTATACTAATTGCCAGGCGCTGAGACGAATGCCGCCAAGATCAAGCGTCTAAGACTTACGGTTCAAGAATTAGCCTCAGAAACAGTGGGAAACAGTGCTTCTATACTAATTGCCAGGCGCTGAGACGAATGCCGCCAAGATCGAGCGTCTATGACTTACGGTTCAAGAATTAGCCTCAGAAACAGTGGTTCTGAACATGCTGCCAATAGCTCGCCTGGGAAACATCCAGAGAAGTCCAAGATAGTGTTTTTTAAACTGGCTGCCACGAGCTGAAACGAATGCAGCCAAGAGCGAGCGTCTGTGACTTACGGTTCAAGAGTTATTCACAGAAACATGGTTCTGAACTTTGCTGCCAGCCGCGAAAGCGAAAATAACCAAGATCGAGCGTCTAGGATTTACATGTCAATAGCTCGCCTGGGAAACATCCAGAGAAGTCAAAGACAGTGCTTCTATACTAATTGCCAGGCGCTGAGACGAATGCCGCCAAGATCGAGCGTCTATGACTTACGGTTCAAGAATTAGCCTCAGAAACAGTGGTTCTGAACATGCTGCTAATAGCTCGCCTGGGAAACTTCCAGAGAAGTCCAATATAGTGTTTTTTAGACTGGCTGCCACGAGCTGAAACGAATGCAACCAAGAGCGAGCGTCTGTGACTTACGGTTCAAGAGTTATTCACAGAAACATGGTTCTGAACTTTGCTGCCAGCCGCGAAAGCAAAAGTAACCAAGATCGAGCGTCTAGGATTTACTTGTGAATAGCTCGCCTGGGAAACATCCAGAGAAGTCAAAGACAGTGCTTCTATACTAATTGCCAGGCGCTGAGACGAATGCCGCCAAGATCAAGCGTCTAAGACTTACGGTTCAAGAATTAGCCTCAGAAACAGTGGGAAACAGTGCTTCTATACTAATTGCAAGGCGCTGAGACGAATGCCGCCAAGATCGAGCGTCTATGACTTACGGTTCAAGAATTAGCCTCAGAAACACTGGGAAACAGTGTTTCTATACTAATTGCCATTCGCTGAGACGAATGCCGCCAAGATCGAGCGTCTATGACTTACGGTTCAAGAATTAGCCTCAGAAACAGTGGTTCTGAACATGCTGCCAATAGCTCGCCTGGGAAACATCCAGAGAAGTCCAATATAGTGTTTTTTAGACTGACTGCCACGAGCTGAAACGAATGCAACCAAGAGCGAGCGTCTGTGACTTACGGTTCAAGAGTTATTCACAGAAACATGGTTCTGAACTTTGCAGCCAGCCGCGAAAGCGAAAATAACCAAGATCGAGCGTCTAGGATTTACTTGTGAATAGCTCGCCTGGGAAACATCCAGAGAAGTCAAAGACAGTGCTTCTATACTAATTGCCAGGCGCTGAGACGAATGCCGCCAAGATCGAGCGTCTATGACTTACGATTCAAGAATTAGCCTCAGAAACAGTGGTTCTGAACATGCTGCTAATAGCTCGCCTGGGAAACATCCAGAGAAGTCCAATATAGTGTTTTTTAGACTGGCTGCCACGAGCTGAAACGAATGCAACCAAGAGCGAGCGTCTGTGACTTACGGTTCAAGAGTTATTCACAGAAACATGGTTCTGAACTTTGCTGCCAGCCGCGAAAGCGAAAGTAACCAAGATCGAGCGTCTAGGATTTACTTGTGAATAGCTCGCCTGGGAAACATCCAGAGAAGTCAAAGACAGTGCTTCTATACTAATTGCCAGGCGCTGAGACGAATGCCGCCAAGATCAAGCGTCTAAGACTTACGGTTCAAGAATTAGCCTCAGAAACAGTGGGAAACAGTGCTTCTATACTAATTGCCAGGCGCTGAGACGAATGCCGCCAAGATCGAGCGTCTATGACTTACGGTTCAAGAATTAGCCTCAGAAACAGTGGTTCTGAACATGCTGCCAATAGCTCGACTGGGAAACATCCAGAGAAGTCCAAGATAGTGTTTTTTAGACTGGCTGCCACAAGCTGAAACGAATGCAGCCAAGAGCGAGCGTCTGTGACTTACGGTTCAAGAATTAGCCTCAGAAACAGTGGTTCTGAACATGCTGCCAATAGCTCGCCTGGGAAACATCCAGAGAAGTCCAAGATAGTGTTTTTTAGACTGGCTGCCACGAGCTGAAACGAATGCAGCCAAGAGCGAGCGTCTGTGACTTACGGTTCAAGAGTTATTCACAGAAACATGGTTCTGAACTTTGCTGCCAGCCGCGAAAGCGAAAATAACCAAGATCGAGCGTCTAGGATTTACTTGTCAATAGCTCGCCTGGGAAACATCCAGAGAAGTCAAAGACAGTGCTTCTATACTAATTGCCAGGCGCTGAGACGAATGCCGCCAAGATCGAGCGTCTATGACTTACGGTTCAAGAATTAGCCTTAGAAACAGTGGTTCTGAACATGCTGCCAATAGCTCGCCTGGGAAACATCCAGAGAAGTCCAAGATAGTGTTTTTTAGACTGGCTGCCACGAGCTGAAACGAATGCAGCCAAGAGCGAGCGTCTGTGACTTACGGTTCAAGAGTTATTCACAGAAACATGGTTCTGAACTTTGCTGCCAGCCGCGAAAGCGAAAGCAACCAAGATCGAGCGTCTAGGACTTACTTGTGAATAGCTCGCCTGGAATACATCCAGAGAAGTCAAAGACAGTGCTTCTATACTAATTGCCAGGCGCTGAGACGAATGCCGCCAAGATCAAGCGTCTAAGACTTACGGTTCAAGAATTAGCCTCAGAAACAGTGGGAAACAGTGCTTCTATACTAATTGCCAGGCGCTGAGACGAATGCCGCCAAGATCGAGCGTCTATTACTTACGGTTCAAGAGTTATTCACAGAAACATGGTTCTGAACTTTGCTGCCAGCCGCGAAAGCGAAAATAACCAAGATCGAGCGTCTAGGATTTACTTGTCAATAGCTCGCATGGGAAACATCCAGTGAAGTCAAAGACAGTGCTTCTATACTAATTGCCAGGCGCTGAGACGAATGCCGCCAAGATCGAGCGTCTATGACTTACGGTTCAAGAATTAGCCTCAGAAACAGTGGTTCTGAACATGCTGCCAATAGCTCGCCTGGGAAACATCCAGAGAAGTCCAATATAGTGTTTTTTAGACTGGCTGCCACGAGCTGAAACGAATGCAACCAGGAGCGAGCGTCTGTGACTTACGGTTCAAGAGTTATTCACAGAAACATGGTTCTGAACTTTGCTGCCAGCCGCGAAAGCGAAAGTAACCAAGATCGAGCGTCTAGGATTTACTTGTGAATAGCTCGCCTGGGAAACATCCAGAGAAGTCAAAGACAGTGCTTCTATACTAATTGCCAGGCGCTGAGACGAATGCCGCCAAGATCAAGCGTCTAAGACTTACGGTTCAAGAATTAGCCTCAGAAACAGTGGGAAACAGTGCTTCTATACTAATTGCCAGGCGCTGACGAATGCCGCCAAGATCGAGCGTCTATGACTTACGGTTCAAGAATTAGCCTCAGAAACAGTGGTTCTGAACATGCTGCCAATAGCTCGACTGGGAAACATCCAGAGAAGTCCAAGATAGTGTTTTTTAGACTGGCTGCCACGAGCTGAAACGAATGCAACCAAGAGCGAGCGTCTGTGACTTACGGTTCAATAGTTATTCACAGAAACATGGTTCTGAACTTTGCTGCCAGCCGCGAAAGCGAAAGTAACCAAGGTCGAGCGTCTAGGATTTACTTGTCAATAGCTCGCCTGGGAAACATCCAGAGAAGTCAAATACAGTGCTTCTATACTAATTGCCAGGCGCTGAGACGAATGCCGCCAAGATCGAGCGTCTAAGACTTACGGTTCAAGAATTAGCCTCAGAAACAGTGGTTCTGAACATGCTGCTAATAGCTCGCCTGGGAAACATCCAGAGAAGTCCAATATAGTGTTTTTTAGACTGGCTGCCACGAGCTGAAACGAATGCAACCAAGAGCGAGCGTCTGTGACTTACGGTTCAAGAGTTATTCACAGAAACATGGTTCTGAACTTTGCTGCCAGCCGCGAAAGCGAAAGTAACCAAGATCGAGCGTCTAGGATTTACTTGTGAATAGCTCGCCTGGGAAACATCCAGAGAAGTCAAAGACAGTGCTTCTATACTAATTGCCAGGCGCTGAGACGAATGCCGCCAAGATCAAGCGTCTAAGACTTACGGTTCAAGAATTAGCCTCAGAAACAGTGGGAAACAGTGCTTCTATACTAATTGCCAGGCGCTGAGACGAATGCCGCCAAGATCGAGCGTCTATTACTTACGGTTCAAGAGTTATTCACAGAAACATGGTTCTGAACTTTGCTGCCAGCCGCGAAAGCGAAAATAACCAAGATCGAGCGTCTAGGATTTACTTGTCAAGAGCTCGCCTGGGAAACATCCAGAGAAGTCAAAGACAGTGCTTCTATACTAATTGCCAGGCGCTGAGACGAATGCCGCCAAGATCGAGCGTCTATGACTTACGGTTCAAGAATTAGCCTCAGAAACAGTGGTTCTGAACATGCTGCCAATAGCTCGCCTGGGAAACATCCAGAGAAGTCCAAGATAGTGTTTTTTAGACTGGCTGCCACGAGCTGAAACGAATGCAGCCAAGAGCGAGCGTCTGTGACTTACGGTTCAAGAGTTATTCACAGAAACATGGTTCTGAACTTTGCTGCCAGCGGCGAAAGCGAAAGCAACCAAGATCGAGCGTCTAGGACTTACTTGTGAATAGCTCGCCTGGAATACATCAAGAGAAGTTAAAGACAGTGCTTCTATACTAATTGCCAGGCGCTGAGACGAATGCCGCCAAGATCAAGCGTCTAAGACTTACGGTTCAAGAATTAGCCTCAGAAACAGTGGGAAACAGTGCTTCTATACTAATTGCCAGGCGCTGAGACGAATGCCGCCAAGATCGAGCGTCTATGACTTACGGTTCAAGAATTAGCCTCAGAAACAGTGGTTCTGTACATGCTGCCAATAGCTCGCCTGGGAAACATCCAGAGAAGTCCAAGATAGTGTTTTTTAGACTGGCTGCCACGAGCTGAAACGAATGCAGCCAAGAGCGAGCGTCTGTGACTTACGGTTCAAGAGTTATTCACAGAAACATGGTTCTGAACTTTGCTGCCAGCCGCGAAAGCGAAAATAACCAAGATCGAGCGTCTAGGATTTACATGTCAATAGCTCGCCTGGGAAACATCCAGAGAAGTCAAAGACAGTGCTTCTATACTAATTGCCAGGCGCTGAGACGAATGCCGCCAAGATCAAGCGTCTAAGACTTACGGTTCAAGAATTAGCCTCAGAAACAGTGGGAAACAGTGCTTCTATACTAATTGCCAGGCGCTGAGACGAATGCCGCCAAGATCGAGCGTCTATTACTTACGGTTCAAGAGTTATTCACAGAAACATGGTTCTGAACTTTGCTGCCAGCCGCGAAAGCGAAAATAACCAAGATCGAGCGTCTAGGATTTACTTGTCAATAGCTCGCCTGGGAAACATCCAGAGAAGTCAAAGACAGTGCTTCTATACTAATTGCCAGGCGCTGAGACGAATGCCGCCAAGATCGAGCGTCTATGACTTACGGTTCAAGAATTAGCCTCAGAAACAGTGGTTCTGAACATGCTGCCAATAGCTCGCCTGGGAAACATCCAGAGAAGTCCAAGATAGTGTTTTTTAGACTGGCTGCCACGAGCTGAAACGAATGCAGCCAAGAGCGAGCGTCTGTGACTTACGGTTCAAGAGTTATTCACAGAAACATGGTTCTGAACTTTGCTGCCAGCGGCGAAAGCGAAAGCAACCAAGATCGAGCGTCTAGGACTTACTTGTGAATAGCTCGCCTGGAATACATCCAGAGAAGTTAAAGACAGTGCTTCTATACTAATTGCCAGGCGCTGAGACGAATGCCGCCAAGATCAAGCGTCTAAGACTTACGGTTCAAGAATTAGCCTCAGAAACAGTGGGAAACAGTGCTTCTATACTAATTGCCAGGCGCTGAGACGAATGCCGCCAAGATCGAGCGTCTATGACTTACGGTTCAAGAATTAGCCTCAGAAACAGTGGTTCTGTACATGCTGCCAATAGCTCGCCTGGGAAACATCCAGAGAAGTCCAAGATAGTGTTTTTTAGACTGGCTGCCACGAGCTGAAACGAATGCAGCCAAGAGCGAGCGTCTGTGACTTACGGTTCAAGAGTTATTCACAGAAACATGGTTCTGAACTTTGCTGCCAGCCGCGAAAGCGAAAATAACCAAGATCGAGCGTCTAGGATTTACATGTCAATAGCTCGCCTGGGAAACATCCAGAGAAGTCAAAGACAGTGCTTCTATACTAATTGCCAGGCGCTGAGACGAATGCCGCCAAGATCGAGCGTCTATGACTTACGGTTCAAGAATTAGCCTCAGAAACAGTGGTTCTGAACATGCTGCTAATAGCTCGCCTGGGAAACTTCCAGAGAAGTCCAATATAGTGTTTTTTAGACTGGCTGCCACGAGCTGAAACGAATGCAACCAAGAGCGAGCTTCTGTGACTTACGGTTCAAGAGTTATTCACAGAAACATGGTTCTGAACTTTGCTGCCAGCCGCGAAAGCAAAAGTAAAAAAAGATCGAGCGTCTAGGATTTACTTGTGAATAGCTCGCCTGGGAAACATCCAGAGAAGTCAAAGACAGTGCTTCTATACTAATTGCCAGGCGCTGAGACTAATGCCGCCAAGATCAAGCGTCTAAGACTTACGGTTCAAGAATTAGCCTCAGAAACAGTGGGAAACAGTGCTTCTATACTAATTGCAAGGCGCTGAGACGAATGCCGCCAAGATCGAGCGTCTATGACTTACGGTTCAAGAATTAGCCTCAGAAACAGTGGTTCTGAACATGCTGCCAATAGCTCGACTGGGAAACATCCAGAGAAGTCCAAGATAATGTTTTTTAGACTGGCTGCCACGAGTTGAAACGAATGCAACCAAGAGCGAGCGTCTGTGACTTACGGTTCAATAGTTATTCACAGAAACATGGTTCTGAACTTTGCTGCCAGCCGCGAAAGCGAAAGTAACCAAGATCGAGCGTCTAGGATTTACTTGTTAATAGCTCGCCTGGGAAACATCCAGAGAAGTCAAATACAGTGCCTCTATACTAATTGCCAGGCGCTGAGACGAATGCCGCCAAGATCGAGCGTCTAAGACTTACGGTTCAAGAATTAGCCTCAGAAACACTGGGAAACAGTGTTTCTATACTAATTGCCATTCGCTGAGACGAATGCCGCCAAGATCGAGCGTCTATGACTTACGGTTCAAGAATTAGCCTCAGAAACAGTGGTTCTGAACATGCTGCCAATAGCTCGACTGGGAAACATCCAGAGAAGTCCAAGATAGTGTTTTTTAGACTGGCTGCCACGAGCTGAAACGAATGCAGCCAAGAGCGAGCGTCTGTGACTTACGGTTCAAGAGTTATTCACAGAAACATGGTTCTGAACTTTGCTGCCAGCCGCGAAAGCGAAAGTAACCAAGATCGAGCGTCTAGGATTTACTTGTGAATAGCTCGCCTGGGAAACATCCAGAGAAGTCAAAGACAGTGCTTCTATACTAATTGCCAGGCGCTGAGACGAATGCAGCCAAGATCGAGCGTCTATGACTTACGGTTCAAGAATTAGCCTCAGAAACAGTGGTTCTGAACATGCTGCCAATAGCTCGCCTGGGAAACATCCAGAGAAGTCCAAGATAGTGTTTTTTTAGACTGGCTGCCACGAGCTGAAACGAATGCAGCCAAGAGCGAGCGTCTGTGACTTACGGTTCAAAAGTCATTCACAGAAACATGGTTCTGAACTTTGCAGCCAGCCGCGAAAGCGAAAATAACCAAGATCGAGCATCTAGGATTTACTTGTGAATAGCTCGCCTGGGAAACATCCAGAGAAGTCAAAGACAGTGCTTCTATACTAATTGCCAGGCGCTGAGACGAATGCCGCCAAGATCGAGCGCCTATGACTTACAATTCAAGAATTAGCCTCAGAAACAGTGGTTCTGAACATGCTGCTAATAGCTCGCCTGGGAAACATCCAGAGAAGTCCAATATAGTGTTTTTTAGACTGGCTGCCACGAGCTGAAACGAATGCAACCAAGAGCGAGCGTCTGTGACTTACGGTTCAAGAGTTATTCACAGAAACATGGTTCTGAACTTTGCTGCCAGCCGCGAAAGCGAAAATAACCAAGATCGAGCGTCTAGGATTTACTTGTCAATAGCTCGCCTGGGAAACATCCAGTGAAGTCAAAGACAGTGCTTCTATACTAATTGCCAGGCGCTGAGACGAATGCCGCCAAGATCGAGCGTCTATTACTTACGGTTCAAGAGTTATTCACAGAAACATGGTTCTGAACTTTGCTGCCAGCCGCGAAAGCGAAAATAACCAAGATCGAGCGTCTAGGATTTACTTGTCAATAGCTCGCCTGGGAAACATCCAGAGAAGTCAAAGACAGTGCTTCTATACTAATTGCCAGGCGCTGAGACGAATGCCGCCAAGATCGAGCGTCTATGACTTACGGTTCAAGAATTAGCCTCAGAAACAGTGGTTCTGAACATGCTGCCAATAGCTCGCCTGGGAAACATCCAGAGAAGTCCAAGATAGTGTTTTTTAGACTGGCTGCCACGAGCTGAAACAAATGCAGCCAAGAGCAAGCGTCTGTGACTTACGGTTCAAGAGTTATTCACAGAAACATGGTTCTGAACTTTGCTGCCAGCCGCGAAAGCGAAAGCAACCAAGATCGAGCATCTAGGACTTACTTGTGAATAGCTCGCCTGGAATACATCCAGAGAAGTCAAAGACAGTGCTTCTATACTAATTGTCAGGCGCTGAGACGAATGCCGCCAAGATCAAGCGTCTAAGACTTACGGTTCAAGAATTAGCCTCAGAAACAGTGGGAAACAGTGCTTCTATACTAATTGCCAGGCGCTGAGACGAATGCCGCCAAGATCGAGCGTCTATGACTTACGGTTCAAGAATTAGCCTCAGAAACAGTGGTTCTGTACATGCTGCCAATAGCTCGCCTGGGAAACATCCAGAGAAGTCCAAGATAGTGTTTTTTAGACTGGCTGCCATGAGCTGAAACGAATGCAGCCAAGAGCGAGCGTCTGTGACTTACGGTTCAAGAGTTATTCACAGAAACATGGTTCTGAACTTTGCTGCCAGCCGCGAAAGCGAAAATAACCAAGATCGAGCGTCTAGGATTTACATGTCAATAGCTCGCCTGGGAAACATCCAGAGAAGTCAAAGACAGTGCTTCTATACTAATTGCCAGGCGCTGAGACGAATGCCGCCAAGATCAAGCGTCTAAGACTTACGGTTCAAGAATTAGCCTCAGAAACAGTGGGAAACAGTGCTTCTATACTAATTGCCAGGCGCTGAGACGAATGCCGCCAAGATCGAGCGTCTATTACTTACGGTTCAAGAGTTATTCACAGAAACATGGTTCTGAACTTTGCTGCCAGCCGCGAAAGCGAAAATAACCAAGATCGAGCGTCTAGGATTTACTTGTCAATAGCTCGCCTGGGAAACATCCAGAGAAGTCAAAGACAGTGCTTCTATACTAATTGCCAGGCGCTGAGACGAATGCCGCCAAGATCGAGCGTCTATGACTTACGGTTCAAGAATTAGCCTCAGAAACAGTGGTTCTGAACATGCTGCCAATAGCTCGCCTGGGAAACATCCAGAGAAGTCCAAGATAGTGTTTTTTAGACTGGCTGCCACGAGCTGAAACGAATGCAGCCAAGAGCGAGCGTCTGTGACTTACGGTTCAAGAGTTATTCACAGAAACATGGTTCTGAACTTTGCTGCCAGCGGCGAAAGCGAAAGCAACCAAGATCGAGCGTCTAGGAGTTACTTGTGAATAGCTCGCCTGGAATACATCCAGAGAAGTTAAAGACAGTGCTTCTATACTAATTGCCAGGCGCTGAGACGAATGCCGCCAAGATCAAGCGTCTAAGACTTACGGTTCAAGAATTAGCCTCAGAAACAGTGGGAAACAGTGCTTCTATACTAATTGCCAGGCGCTGAGACGAATGCCGCCAAGATCGAGCGTCTATGACTTACGGTTCAAGAATTAGCCTCAGAAACAGTGGTTCTGTACATGCTGCCAATAGCTCGCCTGGGAAACATCCAGAGAAGTCCAAGATAGTGTTTTTTAGACTGGCTGCCACGAGCTGAAACGAATGCAGCCAAGAGCGAGCGTCTGTGACTTACGGTTCAAGAGTTATTCACAGAAACATGGTTCTGAACTTTGCTGCCAGCCGCGAAAGCGAAAATAACCAAGATCGAGCGTCTAGGATTTACATGTCAATAGCTCGCCTGGGAAACATCCAGAGAAGTCAAAGACAGTGCTTCTATACTAATTGCCAGGCGCTGAGACGAATGCCGCCAAGATCGAGCGTCTATGACTTACGGTTCAAGAATTAGCCTCAGAAACAGTGGTTCTGAACATGCTGCTAATAGCTCGCCTGGGAAACTTCCAGAGAAGTCCAATATAGTGTTTTTTAGACTGGCTGCCACGAGCTGAAACGAATGCAACCAAGAGCGAGCTTCTGTGACTTACGGTTCAAGAGTTATTCACAGAAACATGGTTCTGAACTTTGCTGCCAGCCGCGAAAGCAAAAGTAAAAAAAGATCGAGCGTCTAGGATTTACTTGTGAATAGCTCGCCTGGGAAACATCCAGAGAAGTCAAAGACAGTGCTTCTATACTAATTGCCAGGCGCTGAGACTAATGCCGCCAAGATCAAGCGTCTAAGACTTACGGTTCAAGAATTAGCCTCAGAAACAGTGGGAAACAGTGCTTCTATACTAATTGCAAGGCGCTGAGACGAATGCCGCCAAGATCGAGCGTCTATGACTTACGGTTCAAGAATTAGCCTCAGAAACAGTGGTTCTGAACATGCTGCCAATAGCTCGACTGGGAAACATCCAGAGAAGTCCAAGATAATGTTTTTTAGACTGGCTGCCACGAGCTGAAACGAATGCAACCAAGAGCGAGCGTCTGTGACTTACGGTTCAATAGTTATTCACAGAAACATGGTTCTGAACTTTGCTGCCAGCCGCGAAAGCGAAAGTAACCAAGATCGAGCGTCTAGGATTTACTTGTTAATAGCTCGCCTGGGAAACATCCAGAGAAGTCAAATACAGTGCCTCTATACTAATTGCCAGGCGCTGAGACGAATGCCGCCAAGATCGAGCGTCTAAGACTTACGGTTCAAGAATTAGCCTCAGAAACACTGGGAAACAGTGTTTCTATACTAATTGCCATTCGCTGAGATGAATGCCGCCAAGATCGAGCGTCTATGACTTACGGTTCAAGAATTAGCCTCAGAAACAGTGGTTCTGAACATGCTGCCAATAGCTCGCCTGGGAAACATCCAGAGAAGTCCAAGATAGTGTTTTTTTAGACTGGCTGCCACGAGCTGAAACGAATGCAGCCAAGAGCGAGCGTCTGTGACTTACGGTTCAAAAGTCATTCACAGAAACATGGTTCTGAACTTTGCAGCCAGCCGCGAAAGCGAAAATAACCAAGATCGAGCATCTAGGATTTACTTGTGAATAGCTCGCCTGGGAAACATCCAGAGAAGTCAAAGACAGTGCTTCTATACTAATTGCCAGGCGCTGAGACGAATGCCGCCAAGATCGAGCGCCTATGACTTACAATTCAAGAATTAGCCTCAGAAACAGTGGTTCTGAACATGCTGCTAATAGCTCGCCTGGGAAACATCCAGAGAAGTCCAATATAGTGTTTTTTAGACTGGCTGCCACGAGCTGAAACGAATGCAACCAAGAGCGAGCGTCTGTGACTTACGGTTCAAGAGTTATTCACAGAAACATGGTTCTGAACTTTGCTGCCAGCCGCGAAAGCGAAAATAACCAAGATCGAGCGTCTAGGATTTACTTGTCAATAGCTCGCCTGGGAAACATCCAGTGAAGTCAAAGACAGTGCTTCTATACTAATTGCCAGGCGCTGAGACGAATGCCGCCAAGATCGAGCGTCTATTACTTACGGTTCAAGAGTTATTCACAGAAACATGGTTCTGAACTTTGCTGCCAGCCGCGAAAGCGAAAATAACCAAGATCGAGCGTCTAGGATTTACTTGTCAATAGCTCGCCTGGGAAACATCCAGAGAAGTCAAAGACAGTGCTTCTATACTAATTGCCAGGCGCTGAGACGAATGCCGCCAAGATCGAGCGTCTATGACTTACGGTTCAAGAATTAGCCTCAGAAACAGTGGTTCTGAACATGCTGCCAATAGCTCGCCTGGGAAACATCCAGAGAAGTCCAAGATAGTGTTTTTTAGACTGGCTGCCACGAGCTGAAACGAATGCAGCCAAGAGCAAGCGTCTGTGACTTACGGTTCAAGAGTTATTCACAGAAACATGGTTCTGAACTTTGCTGCCAGCCGCGAAAGCGAAAGCAACCAAGATCGAGCATCTAGGACTTACTTGTGAATAGCTCGCCTGGAATACATCCAGAGAAGTCAAAGACAGTGCTTCTATACTAATTGTCAGGCGCTGAGACGAATGCCGCCAAGATCAAGCGTCTAAGACTTACGGTTCAAGAATTAGCCTCAGAAACAGTGGGAAACAGTGCTTCTATACTAATTGCCAGGCGCTGAGACGAATGCCGCCAAGATCGAGCGTCTATGTCTTACGGTTCAAGAATTAGCCTCAGAAACAGTGGTTCTGAACATGCTGCCAATAGCTCGCCTGGGAAACATCCAGAGAAGTCCAAGATAGTGTTTTTTAGACTGGCTGCCACGAGCTGAAACGAATGCAGCCAAGAGCGAGCGTCTGTGACTTACGGTTCAAGAGTTATTCACAGAAACATGGTTCTGAACTTTGCTGCCAGCCGCGAAAGCGAAAGTAACCAAGATCGAGCGTCTAGGATTTACTTGTGAATAGCTCGCCTGGGAAACATCCAGAGAAGTCAACGACAGTGCTTCTATACTAATTGCCAGGCGCTGAGACGAATGCCGCCAAGATCAAGCGTCTAAGACTTACGGTTCAAGAATTAGCCTCAGAAACAGTGGAAAACAGTGCTTCTATACTAATTGCCAGGCGCTGAGACGAATGCCGCCAAGATCGAGCGTCTATGACTTACGGTTCAAGAATTAGCCTCAGAAACAGTGGTTCTGAACATGCTGCCAATAGCTCGACTGGGAAACATCCAGAGAAGTCCAAGATAGTGTTTTTTAGACTGGCTGCCACGAGCTGAAACGAATGCAACCAAGAGCGAGCGTCTGTGACTTACGGTTCAAGAGTTATAAAACACAGAAACATGGTTCTGAACTTTGCTGCCAGCCGCGAAAGCGAAAGTAACCAAGATCGAGCGTCTAGGATTTACTTGTCAATAGCTCGCCTGGGAAACATCCAGAGAAGTCAAAGACAGTGCTTCTATACTAATTGCCAGGCGCTGAGACGAATGCCGCCAAGATCAAGCGTCTAAGACTTACGGTTCAAGAATTAGCCTCAGAAACAGTGGGAAACAGTGCTTCTATACTAATTGCCAGGCGCTGAGACGAATGCCGCCAAGATCGAGCGTCTATTACTTACGGTTCAAGAGTTATTCACAGAAACATGGTTCTGAACTTTGCTGCCAGCCGCGAAAGCGAAAATAACCAAGATCGAGCGTCTAGGATTTACTTGTCAATAGCTTGCATGGGAAACATCCAGTGAAGTCAAAGACAGTGCTTCTATACTAATTGCCAGGCGCTGAGACGAATGCCGCCAAGATCGAGCGTCTATGACTTACGGTTCAAGAATTAGCCTCAGAAACAGTGGTTCTGAACATGCTGCTAATAGCTCGCCTGGGAAACATCCAGAGAAGTCCAAGATAGTGTTTTTTAGACTGGCTGCCACGAGCTGAAACGAATGCAACCAAGAGCGAGCGTCTGTGACTTACGGTTCAATAGTTATTCACAGAAACATGGTTCTGAACTTTGCTGCCAGCCGCGAAAGCGAAAGTAACCAAGATCGAGCGTCTAGGATTTACTTGTGAATAGCTCGCCTGGGAAACATCCAGAGAAGTCAAAGACAGTGCTTCTATACTAATTGCCAGGCGCTGAGACGAATGCCGCCAAGATCAAGCGTCTAAGACTTACGGTTCAAGAATTAGCCTCAGAAACAGTGGGAAACAGTGCTTCTATACTAATTGCCAGGCGCTGAGACGAATGCCGCCAAGATCGAGCGTCTATGACTTACGGTTCAAGAATTAGCCTCAGAAACAGTGGTTCTGAACATGCTGCCAATAGCTCGCCTGGGAAACATCCAGAGAAGTCCAATATAGTGTTTTGTAGACTGGCTGCCACGAGCTGAAACGAATGCAACCAGGAGCGAGCGTCTGTGACTTACGGTTCAAGAGTTATTCACAGAAACATGGTTCTGAACTTTGCTGCCAGCCGCGAAAGCGAAAGTAACCAAGATCGAGCGTCTAGGATTTACTTGTGAATAGCTCGCCTGGGAAACATCCAGAGAAGTCAAAGACAGTGCTTCTATACTAATTGCCAGGCGCTGAGACGAATGCCTCCAAGATCGAGCGTCTATGACTTACGGTTCAAGAATTAGCCTCAGAAACAGTGGTTCTGAACATGCTGCTAATAGCTCGCCTGGGAAACATCCAGAGAAGTCCAATATAGTGTTTTTTAGACTGGCTGCCACGAGCTGAAACGAATGCAGCCAAGAGCGAGCGTCTGTGACTTACGGTTCAAGAGTTATTCACAGAAACATGGTTCTGAACTTTGCTGCCAGCCGCGAAAGCGAAAGTAACCAAGATCGAGCGTCTAGGATTTACTTGTCAATAGCTCGCCTGGGAAACATCCAGATAAGTCAAAGACAGTGCTTCTATACTAATTGCCAGGCGCTGAGACGAATGCCGCCAAGATCGAGCGTCTATGACTTACGGTTCAAGAATTAGCCTCAGAAACAGTGGTTCTGAACATGCTGCCAATAGCTCGTCTGGGAAACATCCAGAGAAGTCCAAGATAGTGTTTTTTAGACTGGCTGCCACGAGCTGAAACGAATGCAACCAAGAGCGAGCGTCTGTGACTTACGGTTCAAGAGTTATTCACAGAAACATGGTTCTGAACTTTGCTGCCAGCCGCGAAAGCGAAAGTAACCAAGATCGAGCGTCTAGGATTTACTTGTCAATAGCTCGCCTGGGAAACATCCAGATAAGTCAAAGACAGTGCTTCTATACTAATTGCCAGGCGCTGAGACGAATGCCGCCAAGATCGAGCGTCTAAGACTTACGGTTCAAGAATTAGCCTCAGAAACACTGGGAAACAGTGTTTCTATACTAATTGCCAGGCGCTGAGACGAATGCCGCCAAGATCGAGCTTCTATGACTTACGGTTCAAGAATTAGCCTCAGAAACAGTGGTTCTGAACATGCTGCCAATAGCTCACCTGGGAAACATCCAGAGAAGTCCAAGATAGTGTTTTTTAGACTGGCTGCCACGAGCTGAAACGAATGCAGCCAAGAGGGAGCGTCTATTACTTACGGTTCAAGAGTTATTCACAGAAACATGGTTCTGAACTTTGCTGCCAGCTGCGAAAGCGAAAATAACCAAGATCGAGCGTCTAGGATTTACTTGTCAATAGCTCGCCTGGGAAACATCCAGTGAAGTCAAAGACAGTGCTTCTATACTAATTGCCAGGCGCTGAGACGAATGCCGCCAAGATCGAGCGTCTATGACTTACGGTTCAAGAATTAGCCTCGGAAACAGTGCTTCTATACTAATTGCCAGGCGCTGAGACGAATGCCGCCAAGATCGAGCGTCTATGACTTACGGTTCAAGAATTAGCCTCAGAAACAGTGGTTCTGAACATGCTGCCAATAGCTCGCCTGGGAAACATCCAGAGAAGTCCAAGATAGTGTTTTTTTTAGACTGGCTGCCACGAGCTGAAACGAATGCAGCCAAGAGCGAGCGTCTGTGACTTACGGTTCAAGAGTTATTCACAGAAACATGGTTCTGAACTTTGCTGCCAGCCGCGAAAGCGAAAATAACCAAGATCGAGCGTCTAGGATTTACTTGTCAATAGCTCGCCTGGGAAACATCCAGAGAAGTCAAAGACAGTGCTTCTATACTAATTGCCAGGCGCTGAGACGAATGCCGCCAAGATCGAGCGTCTATGACTTACGGTTCAAGAATTAGCCTCAGAAACAGTGGTTCTGAACATGCTGCTAATAGCTCGCCTGGGAAACATCCAGAGAAGTCCAATATAGTGTTTTTTAGACTGGCTGCCACGAGCTGAAACGAATGCAACCAAGAGCGAGCGTCTGTGACTTACGGTTCAAGAGTTATTCACAGAAACATGGTTCTGAACTTTGCTGCCAGCCGCGAAAGCGAAAGTAACCAAGATCGAGCGTCTAGGATTTACTTGTGAATAGCTCGCCTGGGAAACATCCAGAGAAGTCAAAGACAGTGCTTCTATACTAATTGCCAGGCGCTGAGACGAATGCCGCCAAGATCAAGCGTCTAAGACTTACGGTTCAAGAATTAGCCTCAGAAACAGTGGGAAACAGTGCTTCTATACTAATTGCCAGGCGCTGAGACGAATGCCGCCAAGATCGAGCGTCTATGACTTACGGTTCAAGAATTAGCCTCAGAAACAGTGGTTCTGAACATGCTGCCAATAGCTCGCCTGGGAAACATCCAGAGAAGTCCAATATAGTGTTTTGTAGACTGGCTGCCACGAGCTGAAACGAATGCAACCAGGAGCGAGCGTCTGTGACTTACGGTTCAAGAGTTATTCACAGAAACATGGTTCTGAACTTTGCTGCCAGCCGCGAAAGCGAAAGTAACCAAGATCGAGCGTCTAGGATTTACTTGTGAATAGCTCGCCTGGGAAACATCCAGAGAAGTCAAAGACAGTGCTTCTATACTAATTGCCAGGCGCTGAGACGAATGCCGCCAAGATCGAGCGTCTATGACTTACGGTTCAAGAATTTGCCTCAGAAACAGTGGTTCTGAACATGCTGCTAATAGCTCGCCTGGGAAACATCCAGAGAAGTCCAATATAGTGTTTTTTAGACTGGCTGCCACGAGCTGAAACGAATGCAACCAAGAGCGAGCGTCTGTGACTTACGGTTCAAGAGTTATTCACAGAAACATGGTTCTGAACTTTGCTGCCAGCCGCGAAAGCGAAAGTAACCAAGATCGAGCGCCTAGGATTTACTTGTGAATAGCTCGCCTGGGAAACATCCAGAGAAGTCAAAGACAGTGCTTCTATACTAATTGCCAGGCGCTGAGACGAATGCCGCCAAGATCAAGCGTCTAAGACTTATGGTTCAAGAATTAGCCTCAGAAACAGTGGGAAACAGTGCCTCTATACTAATTCCCAGGCGCTGAGACGAATGCCGCCAAGATCGAGCGTCTATTACTTACGGTTCAAGAGTTATTCACAGAAACATGGTTCTGAACTTTGCTGCCAGCCGCGAAAGCGAAAATAACCAAGATCGAGCGTCTAGGATTTACTTGTCAATAGCACGCCTGGGAAACATCCAGAGAAGTCAAAGACAGTGCTTCTATACTAATTGCCAGGCGCTGAGACGAATGCCTCCAAGATCGAGCGTCTATGACTTACGGTTCAAGAATTAGCCTCAGAAACAGTGGTTCTGAACATGCTGCTAATAGCTCGCCTGGGAAACATCCAGAGAAGTCCAATATAGTGTTTTTTAGACTGGCTGCCACGAGCTGAAACGAATGCAACCACGAGCGAGCGTCTGTGACTTACGGTTCAAGTGTTATTCACAGAAACATGGTTCTGAACTTTGCTGCCAGCCGCGAAAGCGAAAGTAACCAAGATCGAGCGTCTAGGATTTACTTGTGAATAGCTCGCCTGGCAAACATCCAGAGAAGTCAAAGACAGTGCTTCTATACTAATTGCCAGGCGCTGAGACGAATGCCGCCAAGATCAAGCGTCTAAGACTTACGGTTCAAGAATTAGCCTCAGAAACAGTGGGAAACAGTGCTTCTATACTAATTGCCAGGCGCTGAGACGAATGCCGCCAAGATCGAGCGTCTATGACTTACGGTTCAAGAATTAGCCTCAGAAACAGTGGTTCTGAACATGCTGCCAATAGCTCGACTGGGAAACATCCAGAGAAGTCCAAGATAGTGTTTTTTAGACTGGCTGCCACGAGCTGAAACGAATGCAACCAAGAGCGAGCGTCTGTGACTTACGGTTCAAGAGTTATTCACAGAAACATGGTTGTGAACTTTGCTGCCAGCCGCGAAAGCGAAAGTAACCAAGATCGAGCGTCTAGGATTTACTTGTGAATAGCTCGCCTGGGAAACATCCAGAGAAGTCAAAGACAGTGCTTCTATACTAATTGCCAGGCGCTGAGACGAATGCCGCCAAGATCAAGCGTCTAAGACTTACGGTTCAAGAATTAGCCTCAGAAACAGTGGGAAACAGTGCTTCTATACTAATTGCCAGGCGCTGAGACGAATGCCGCCAAGATCGAGCGTCTATTACTTACGGTTCAAGAGTTATTCACAGAAACATGGTTCTGAACTTTGCTGCCAGCCGCGAAAGCGAAAGTAACCAAGATCGAGCGTCTAGGATTTACTTGTGAATAGCTCGCCTGGGAAACATCCAGAGAAGTCAAAGACAGTGCTTCTATACTAATTGCCAGGCGCTGAGACGAATGCCGCCAAGATCAAGCGTCTAAGACTTACGGTTCAAGAATTAGCCTCAGAAACAGTGGGAAACAGTGCTTCTATACTAATTGCCAGGCGCTGAGACGAATGCCGCCAAGATCGAGCGTCTATTACTTACGGTTCAAGAGTTATTCACAGAAACATGGTTCTGAACTTTGCTGCCAGCCGCGAAAGCGAAAGTAACCAAGATCGAGCGTCTAGGATTTACTTGTGAATAGCTCGCCTGGGAAACATCCAGAGAAGTCAAAGACAGTGCTTCTATACTAATTGCCAGGCGCTGAGACGAATGCCGCCAAGATCAAGCGTCTAAGACTTACGGTTCAAGAATTAGCCTCAGAAACAGTGGGAAACAGTGCTTCTATACTAATTGCCAGGCGCTGAGACGAATGCCGCCAAGATCGAGCGTCTATGACTTACGGTTCAAGAATTAGCCTCAGAAACAGTGGTTCTGAACATGCTGCCAATAGCTTGACTGGGAAACATCCAGAGAAGTCCAAGATAGTGTTTTTTTTAGACTGGCTGCCACGAGCTGAAACGAATGCAACCAAGAGCGAGCGTCTGTGACTTACGGTTCAAGAGTTATTCACAGAAACATGGTTCTGAACTTTGCTGCCAGCCGCGAAAGCGAAAGTAACCAAGATCGAGCGTCTAGGATTTACTTGTGAATAGCTCGCCTGGGAAACATCCAGAGAAGTCAAAGACAGTGCTTCTATACTAATTGCCAGGCGCTGAGACGAATGCCGCCAAGATCAAGCGTCTAAGACTTACGGTTCAAGAATTAGCCTCAGAAACAGTGGGAAACAGTGCTTCTATACTAATTGCCAGGCGCTGAGACGAATGCCGCCAAGATCGAGCGTCTATTACTTACGGTTCAAGAGTTATTCACAGAAACATGGTTCTGAACTTTGCTGCCAGCCGCGAAAGCGAAAATAACACAGATCGAGCGTCTAGGATTTACTTGTCAATAGCTCGCCTGGGAAACATCCAGAGAAGTCAAAGACAGTGCTTCTATACTAATTGCCAGGCGCTGAGACGAATGCCGCCAAGATCGAGCGTCTATGACTTACGGTTCAAGAACTAGCCTCAGAAACAGTGGTTCTGAACATGCTGCCAATAGCTCGCCTGGGAAACATCCAGAGAAGTCCAAGATAGTGTTTTTTAGACTGGCTGCCACGAGCTGAAACGAATGCAGCCAAGAGCGAGCGTCTGTGACTTACGGTTCAAGAGTTATTCACAGAAACATGGTTCTGAACTTTGCTGCCAGCCGCGAAAGCGAAAATAACCAAGATCGAGCGTCTAGGATTTACTTGTCAATAGCTCGCCTGGGAAACATCCAGAGAAGTCAAAGACAGTGCTTCTATACTAATTGCCAGGCGCTGAGACGAATGCCTCCAAGATCGAGCGTCTATGACTTACGGTTCAAGAATTAGCCTCAGAAACAGTGGTTCTGAACATGCTGCTAATAGCTCGCCTGGGAAACATCCAGAGAAGTCCAATATAGTGTTTTTTAGACTGGCTGCCACGAGCTGAAACGAATGCAACCAAGAGCGAGCGTCTGTGACTTACGGTTCAAGTGTTATTCACAGAAACATGGTTCTGAACTTTTCTGCCAGCCGCGAAAGCGAAAGTAACCAAGATCGAGCGTCTAGGATTTACTTGTGAATAGCTCGCCTGGGAAACATCCAGAGAAGTCAAAGACAGTGCTTCTATACTAATTGCCAGGCGCTGAGACGAATGCCGCCAAGATCAAGCGTCTAAGACTTACGGTTCAAGAATTAGCCTCAGAAACAGTGGGAAACAGTGCTTCTATACTAATTGCCAGGCGCTGAGACGAATGCCGCCAAGATCGAGCGTCTATGACTTACGGTTCAAGAATTAGCCTCAGAAACAGTGGTTCTGAACATGCTGCCAATAGCTCGACTGGGAAACATCCAGAGAAGTCCAAGATAGTGTTTTTTAGACTGGCTGCCACGAGCTGAAACGAATGCAACCAAGAGCGAGCGTCTGTGACTTACGGTTCAAGAGTTATTCACAGAAACATGGTTCTGAACTTTGCTGCCAGCCGCGAAAGCGAAAGTAACCAAGATCGAGCGTCTAGGATTTACTTCTGAATAGCTCGCCTGGGAAACATCCAGAGAAGTCAAAGACAGTGCTTCTATACTAATTGCCAGGCGCTGAGACGAATGCCGCCAAGATCAAGCGTCTAAGACTTACGGTTCAAGAATTAGCCTCAGAAACAGTGGGAAACAGTGCTTCTATACTAATTGCCAGGCGCTGAGACGAATGCCGCCAAGATCGAGCGTCTATTACTTACGGTTCAAGAGTTATTCACAGAAACATGGTTCTGAACTTTGCTGCCAGCCGCGAAAGCGAAAGTAACCAAGATCGAGCGTCTAGGATTTACTTGTGAATAGCTCGCCTGGGAAACATCCAGAGAAGTCAAAGACAGTGCTTCTATACTAATTGCCAGGCGCTGAGACGAATGCCGCCAAGATCAAGCGTCTAAGACTTACGGTTCAAGAATTAGCCTCAGAAACAGTGGGAAACAGTGCTTCTATACTAATTGCCAGGCGCTGAGACGAATGCCGCCAAGATCGAGCGTCTATGACTTACGGTTCAAGAATTAGCCTCAGAAACAGTGGTTCTGAACATGCTGCCAATAGCTCGACTGGGAAACATCCAGAGAAGTCCAAGATAGTGTTTTTTTTAGACTGGCTGCCACGAGCTGAAACGAATGCAACCAAGAGCGAGCGTCTGTGACTTACGGTTCAAGAGTTATTCACAGAAACATGGTTCTGAACTTTGCTGCCAGCCGCGAAAGCGAAAGTAACCAAGATCGAGCGTCTAGGATTTACTTGTGAATAGCTCGCCTGGGAAACATCCAGAGAAGTCAAAGACAGTGCTTCTATACTAATTGCCAGGCGCTGAGACGAATGCCGCCAAGATCAAGCGTCTAAGACTTACGGTTCAAGAATTAGCCTCAGAAACAGTGGGAAACAGTGCTTCTATACTAATTGCCAGGCGCTGAGACGAATGCCACCAAGATCGAGCGTCTATTACTTACGGTTCAAGAGTTATTCACAGAAACATGGTTCTGAACTTTGCTGCCAGCCGCGAAAGCGAAAATAACCAAGATCGAGCGTCTAGGATTTACTTGTCAATAGCTCGCCTGGGAAACATCCAGAGAAGTCAAAGACAGTGCTTCTATACTAATTGCCAGGCGCTGAGACGAATGCCGCCAAGATCGAGCGTCTATGACTTACGGTTCAAGAATTAGCCTCAGAAACAGTGGTTCTGAACATGCTGCCAATAGCTCGCCTGGGAAACATCCAGAGAAGTCCAAGATAGTGTTTTTTAGACTGGCTGCCACGAGCTGAAACGAATGCAGCCAAGAGCGAGCGTCTGTGACTTACGGTTCAAGAGTTATTCACAGAAACATGGTTCTGAACTTTGCTGCCAGCGGCGAAAGCGAAAGCAACCAAGATCGAGCGTCTAGGACTTACTTGTGAATAGCTCGCCTGGAATACATCCAGAGAAGTTAAAGACAGTGCTTCTATACTAATTGCCAGGCGCTGAGACGAATGTCGCCAAGATCAAGCGTCTAAGACTTACGGTTCAAGAATTAGCCTCAGAAACAGTGGGAAACAGTGCTTCTATACTAATTGCCAGGCGCTGAGACGAATGCCGCCAAGATCGAGCGTCTATGACTTACGGTTCAAGAATTAGCCTCAGAAACAGTGGTTCTGAACATGCTGCCAATAGCTCGCCTGGGAAACATCCAGAGAAGTCCAAGATAGTGTTTTTTAGACTGGCTGCCACGAGCTGAAACGAATGTAGCCAAGAGCGAACGTCTGTGACTTACGGTTCAAGAGTTATTCACAGAAACATGGTTCTGAACTTTGCTGCCAGCCGCGAAAGCGAAAATAACCAAGATCGAGCGTCTAGGATTTACATGTCAATAGCTCGCCTGGGAAACATCCAGAGAAGTCAAAGACAGTGCTTCTATACTAATTGCCAGGCGCTGAGACGAATGTCGCCAAGATCGAGCGTCTATGACTTACGGTTCAAGAATTAGCCTCAGAAACAGTGGTTCTGAACATGCTGCTAATAGCTCGCCTGGGAAACTTCCAGAGAAGTCCAATATAGTGTTTTTTAGACTGGCTGCCACGAACTGAAACGAATGCAACCAAGAGCGAGCGTCTGTGACTTACGGTTCAAGAGTTATTCACAGAAACATGGTTCTGAACTTTGCTGCCAGCCGCGAAAGCAAAAGTAACCAAGATCGAGCGTCTAGGATTTACTTGTGAATAGCTCGCCTGGGAAACATCCAGAGAAGTCAAAGACAGTGCTTCTATACTAATTGCCAGGCGCTGAGACGAATGCCGCCAAGATCAAGCGTCTAAGACTTACGGTTCAAGAATTAGCCTCAGAAACAGTGGGAAACAGTGCTTCTATACTAATTGCAAGTCGCTGAGACGAATGCCGCCAAGAGCGAGCGTCTGTGACTTACGGTTCAATAGTTATTCACAGAAACATGGTTCTGAACTTTGCTGCCAGCCGCGAAAGCGAAAGTAACCAAGATCGAGCGTCTAGGATTTACTTGTTAATAGCTCGCCTGGGAAACATCCAGAGAAGTCAAATACAGTGCCTCTATACTAATTGCCAGGCGCTGAGACGAATGCCGCCAAGATCGAGCGTCTAAGACTTACGGTTCAAGAATTAGCCTCAGAAACACTGGGAAACAGTGTTTCTATACTAATTGCCATTCGCTGAGACGAATGCCGCCAAGATCGAGCGTCTATGACTTACGGTTCAAGAATTAGCCTCAGAAACAGTGGTTCTGAACATGCTGCCAATAGCTCGCCTGGGAAACATCCAGAGAAGTCCAAGATAGTGCTTTTTTAGACTGGCTGCCACGAGCTGAAACGAATGCAGCCAAGAGCGAGCGTCTGTGACTTACGGTTCAAAAGTCATTCACAGAAACATGGTTCTGAACTTTGCAGCCAGCCGCGAAAGCGAAAATAACCAAGATCGAGCGTCTAGGATTTACTTGTGAATAGCTCGCCTGGGAAACATCCAGAGAAGTCAAAGACAGTGCTTCTATACTAATTGCCAGGCGCTGAGACGAATGCCGCCAAGATCGAGCGTCTATGACTTACGGTTCAAGAATTAGCCTCAGAAACAGTGGTTCTGAACATGCTGCTAATAGCTCGCCTGGGAAACATCCAGAGAAGTCCAATATAGTGTTTTTTAGACTGGCTGCCACGAGCTGAAACGAATGCAACCAAGAGCGAGCGTCTGTGACTTACGGTTCAAGAGTTATTCACAGAAACATGGTTCTGAACTTTGCTGCCAGCCGCGAAAGCGAAAGTAACCAAGATCGAGCGTCTAGGATTTACTTGTGAATAGCTCGCCTGGGAAACATCCAGAGAAGTCAAAGACAGTGCTTCTATACTAATTGCCAGGCGCTGAGACGAATGCCGCCAAGATCAAGCGTCTATGACTTACGGTTCAAGAATTAGCCTCAGAAACAGTGGTTCTGAACATGCTGCCAATAGCTCGCCTGGGAAACATCCAGAGAAGTCAAAGACAGTGCTTCTATACTAATTGCCAGGCGCTGAGACGAATGCCGCCAAGATCAAGCGTCTAAGACTTACGGTTCAAGAATTAGCCTCAGAAACAGTGGGAAACAGTTCTTCTATACTAATTGCCAGGCGCTGAGACGAATGCCGCCAAGATCGAGCGTCTATGACTTACGGTTCAAGAATTAGCCTCAGAAACAGTGGTTCTGAACATGCTGCCAATAGCTCGACTGGGAAATATCTAGAGAAGTCCAAGATAGTGTTTTTTAGACTGGCTGCCACGAGCTGAAACGAATGCAACCAAGAGCGAGCGTCTGTGACTTACGGTTCAATAGTTATTCACAGAAACATGGTTCTGAACTTTGCTGCCAGCCGCGAAAGCGAAAGTAACCAAGATCGAGCGTCTAGGATTTACTTGTCAATAGCTCGCCTGGGAAACATCCAGAGAAGTCAAAGACAGTGCTTCTATACTAATTGCCAGGCGCTGAGACGAATGCCGCCAAGATCGAGCGTCTAGGACTTACGGTTCAAGAATTAGCCTCAGAAACACTGGGAAACAGTGTTTCTATACTAATTGCCAGGCGCTGAGACGAATGCCGCCAAGATCGAGCTTCTATGACTTACGGTTCAAGAATTAGCCTCAGAAACAGTGGTTCTGGACATGCTGCCAATAGCTCACCTGGGAAACATCCAGAGAAGTCCAAGATAGTGTTTTTTAGACTGGCTGCCACGAGCTGAAACGAATGCAGCCAAGAGCGAGCGTCTATTACTTACGGTTCAAGAGTTATTCACAGAAACATGGTTCTGAACTTTGCTGCCAGCCGCGAAAGCGAAAATAACCAAGATCGAGCGTCTAGGATTTACTTGTCAATAGCTCGCATGGGAAACATCCAGTGAAGTCAAAGACAGTGCTTCTATACTAATTGCCAGGCGCTGAGACGAATGCCGCCAAGATCGAGCGTCTATGACTTACGGTTCAAGAATTAGCCTCAGAAACAGTGGTTCTGAACATGCTGCCAATAGCTCGCCTGGGAAACATCCAGAGAAGTCCAAAATAGTGTTTTTTAGACTGGCTGCCACGAGCTGAAACGAATGCAAACAGGAGCGAGCATCTGTGACTTACGGTTCAAGAGTTATTCACAGAAACATGGTTCTGAACTTTGCTGCCAGCCGCGAAAGCGAAAGTAACCAAGATCGAGCGTCTAGGATTTACTTGTGAATAGCTCGCCTGGGAAACATCCAGAGAAGTCAAAGACAGTGCTTCTATACTAATTGCCAGGCGCTGAGACGAATGCCGCCAAGATCGAGCGTCTATGACTTACGGTTCAAGAATTAGCCTCAGAAACAGTGGTTCTGAACATGCTGCTAATAGCTCGCCTGGGAAACATCCAGAGAAGTCCAAGATAGTGTTTTTTAGACTGGCTGCCACAAGCTGAAACGAATGCAGCCAAGAGCGAGCGTCTGTGACTTACGGTTCAAGAGTTATTCACAGAAACATGGTTCTGAACTTTGCTGCCAGCCGCGAAAGCGAAAATAACCAAGATCGAGCGTCTAGGATTTACTTGTCAATAGCTCGCCTGGGAAACATCCAGTGAAGTCAAAGACAGTGCTTCTATACTAATTGTCAGGCGCTGAGACGAATGCAGCCAAGATCGAGCGTCTATGACTTACGGTTCAAGAATTAGCCTCAGAAACAGTGGTTCTGAACATGCTGCCAATAGCTCGCCTGGGAAACATCCAGAGAAGTCCAAGATAGTGTTTTTTAGACTGGCTGCCACGAGCTGAAACGAATGCAGCCAAGAGCGAGCGTCTGTGACTTACGGTTCAAGAGTTATTCACAGAAACATGGTTCTGAACTTTGCTGCCAGCCGCGAAAGCGAAAGTAACCAAGATCGAGCGTCTAGGATTTACTTGTGAATAGCTCGCCTGGGAAACATCCAGAGAAGTCAAAGACAGTGCTTCTATACTAATTGCCAGGCGCTGATTCGAATGCCGCCAAGATCGAGCGTCTATGACTTACGGTTCAAGAATTAGCCTCAGAAACAGTGGTTCTGAACATGCTGCTAATAGCTCGCCTGGGAAACATCCAGAGAAGTCCAATATAGTGTTTTTTAGACTGGCTGCCACGAGCTGAAACGAATGCAACCAAGAGCGAGCGTCTGTGACTTACGGTTCAAGAGTTATTCACAGAAACATGGTTCTGAACTTTGCTGCCAGCCGCGAAAGCGAAAGTAACCAAGATCGAGCGTCTAGGATTTACTTGTGAATAGCTCGCCTGGGAAACATCCAGAGAAGTCAAAGACAGTGCTTCTATACTAATTGCCAGGCGCTGAGACGAATGCCGCCAAGATCAAGCGTCTAAGACTTACGGTTCAAGAATTAGCCTCAGAAACAGTGGGAAACAGTGCTTCTATACTAATTGCCAGGCGCTGAGACGAATGCCGCCAAGATCGAGCGTCTATGACTTACGGTTCAAGAATTAGCCTCAGAAACAGTGGTTCTGAACATGCTGCTAATAGCTCGCCTGGGAAACATCCAGAGAAGTCCAATATAGTGTTTTTTAGACTGGCTGCCACGAGCTGAAACGAATGCAACCAAGAGCGAGCGTCTGTGACTTACGGTTCAAGAGTTATTCACAGAAACATGGTTCTGAACTTTGCTGCCAGCCGTGAAAGCGAAAGTAACCAAGATCGAGCGTCTAGGATTTACTTGTCAATAGCTCGCCTGGGAAACATCCAGAGAAGTCAAAGACAGTGCTTCTATACTAATTGCCAGGCGCTGAGACGAATGCCGCCAAGATCGAGCGTCTATGACGTACGGTTCAAGAATTAGCCTCAGAAACAGTGGTTCTGAACATGCTGCTAATAGCTCGCCTGGGAAACATCCAGAGAAGTCCAATATAGTGTTTTTTAGACTGGCTGCCACGAGCTGAAACGAATGCAACCAAGAGCGAGCGTCTGTGACTTACGGTTCAAGAGTTATTCACAGAAACATGGTTCTGAACTTTGCTGCCAGCCGTGAAAGCGAAAGTAACCAAGATCGAGCGTCTAGGATTTACTTGTCAATAGCTCGCCTGGGAAACATCCAGAGAAGTCAAAGACAGTGCTTCTATACTAATTGCCAGGCGCTGAGACGAATGCCGCCAAGATCGAGCGTCTATGACTTACGGTTCAAGAATTAGCCTCAGAAACAGTGGTTCTGAACATGCTGCCAATAGCTCGACTGGGAAACATCCAGAGAAGTCCAAGATAGTGTTTTTTAGACTGGCTGCCACGAGCTGAAACGAATGCAACCAAGAGCGAACGTCTGTGACTTACGGTTCAATAGTTATTCACAGAAACATGGTTCTGAACTTTGCTGCCAGCCGCGAAAGCGAAAGTAACCAAGATCGAGCGTCTAGGATTTACTTGTCAATAGCTCTCCTGGGAAACATCATGAGAAGTCAAATACAGTGCCTCTATACTAATTGCCAGGCGCTGAGACGAATGCCGCCAAGATCGAGCGTCTAAGACTTACGGTTCAAGAATTAGCCTCAGAAACACTGGGAAACAGTGTTTCTATACTAATTGCCGGGCGCTGAGACGAATGCCGCCAAGATCGAGCTTCTATGACTTACGGTTCAAGAATTAGCCTCAGAAACAGTGGTTCTGAACATGCTGCCAATAGCTCACTTGGGAAACATCCAGAGAAGTCCAAGATAGTGTTTTTTAGACTGGCTGCCACAAGCTGAAACGAATGCAGCCAAGAGCGAGCGTCTGTGACTTACGGTTCAAGAGTTATTCACAGAAACATGGTTCTGAACTTTGCTGCCAGCCGCGAAAGCAAAAATAACCAAGATCGAGCGTCTAGGATTTACTTGTCAATAGCTCGCCTGGGAAACATCCAGTGAAGTCAAAGACAGTGCTTCTATACTAATTGCCAGGCGCTGAGACAAATGCAGCCAAGATCGAGCGTCTATGACTTACGGTTCAAGAATTAGCCTCAGAAACAGTGGTTCTGAACATGCTGCCAATAGCTTGCCTGGGAAACATCCAGAGAAGTCCAAGATAGTGTTTTTTAGACTGGCTGCCACGAGCTGAAACGAATGCAGCCAAGAGCGAGCGTCTGTGACTTACGGTTCAAGAGTTATTCACAGAAACATGGTTCTGAACTTTGCTGCCAGCCGCGAAAGCGAAAATAACCAAGATCGAGCGTCTAGGATTTACTTGTCAATAGCTCGCCTGGGAAACATCCAGAGAAGTCAAAGACAGTGCTTCTATACTAATTGCCAGGCGCTGAGACGAATGCCGCCAAGATCGAGCGTCTATGACTTACGGTTCAAGAATTAGCCTCAGAAACAGTGGTTCTGAACATGCTGCTAATAGCTCGCCTGGGAAACATCCAGAGAAGTCCAATATAGTGTTTTTTAGACTGGCTGCCACGAGCTGAAACGAATGCAAGCAAGAGCGAGCGTCTGTGACTTACGGTTCAAGAGTTATTCACAGAAACATGGTTCTGAACTTTGCTGCCAGCCGCGAAAGCGAAAGTAACCAAGATCGAGCGTCTAGGAATTACTTGTCAATAGCTCGCCTGGGAAACATCCAGAGAAGTCAAAGACAGTGCTTCTATACTAATTGCCAGGCGCTGAGACGAATGCCGCCAAGATCGAGCGTCTATGACTTACGGTTCAAGAATTAGCCTCAGAAACAGTGGTTCTGAACATGCTGCCAATAGCTCGCCTGGGAAACATCCAGAGAAGTCCAAGATAGTGTTTTTTAGACTGGCTGCCACGAGCTGAAACGAATGCAGCCAAGAGCGAGCGTCTGTGACTTACGGTTCAAGAGTTATTCACAGAAACATGGTTCTGAACTTTGCTGCCAGCCGCGAAAGCGAAAGCAACCAAGATCGAGCGTCTAGGATTTACTTGTCAATAGCTCGCCTGGGAAACATCCAGTGAAGTCAAAGACAGTGCTTCTATACTAATTGCCAGGCGCTGAGACGAATGCAGCCAAGATCGAGCGTCTATGACTTACGGTTCAAGAATTAGCCTCAGAAACAGTGGTTCTGAACATGGTGCCAATAGCTCGCCTGGGAAACATCCAGAGAAGTCCAAGATAGTGTTTTTTAGACTGGCTGCCACGAGCTGAAACGAATGCAGCCAAGAGCGAGCGTCTGTGACTTACGGTTCAAGAGTTATTCACAGAAACATGGTTCTGAACTTTGCTGCCAGCCGCGAAAGCGAAAATAACCAAGATCGAGCGTCTAGGATTTACTTGTCAATAGCTCGCCTGGGAAACATCCAGAGAAGTCAAAGACAGTGCTTCTATACTAATTGCCAGGCGCTGAGACGAATGCCGCCAAGATCGAGCGTCTATGACTTACGGTTCAAGAATTAGCCTCAGAAACAGTGGTTCTGAACATGCTGCCAATAGCTCGCCTGGGAAACATCCAGAGAAGTCCAAGATAGTGTTTTTTAGACTGGCTGCCACGAGCTGAAACGAATGCAGCCAAGAGCGAGTGTCTGTGACTTACAGTTCAAGAGTTATTCACAGAAACATGGTTCTGAACTTTGCTGCCAGCCGCAAAAGCAAAAATAACCAAGATCGAGCGTCTAGGATTTACTTGTCAATAGCTCGCCTGGGAAACATCCAGAGAAGTCAAAGACAGTGCTTCTATACTAATTGCCAGGCGCTGAGACGAATGCCGCCAAGATCGAGCGTCTATGACTTACGGTTCAAGAATTAGCCTCAGAAACAGTGGTTCTGAACATGCTGCTAATAGCTCGCCTGGGAAACATCCAGAGAAGTCCAATATAGTGTTTTTTAGACTGGCTGCCACGAGCTGAAACGAATGCAGCCAAGAGCGAGCGTCTGTGACTTACGGTTCAAAAGTCATTCACAGAAACATGGTTCTGAACTTTGCAGCCAGCCGCGAAAGCGAAAATAACCAAGATGGAGCGTCTAGGATTTACTTGTCAATAGCTCGCCTGGGAAACATCCAGAGAAGTCAAAGACAGTGCTTCTATACTAATTGCCAGGCGCTGAGACGAATGCCGCCAAGATCGAGCGTCTATGACTTACGGTTCAAGAATTAGCCTCAGAAACAGTGGTTCTGAACATGCTGCTAATAGCTCGCCTGGGAAACATCCAGAGAAGTCCAATATAGTGTTTTTTAGACTGGCTGCCACGAGCTGAAACAAATGCAACCAAGAGCGAGCGTCTGTGACTTACGGTTCAAGAGTTATTCACAGAAACATGGTTCTGAACTTTGCTGCCAGCCGCGAAAGCGAAAGTAACCAAGATCGAGCGTCTAGGATTTACTTGTGAATAGCTCGCCTGGGAAACATCCAGAGAAGTCAAAGACAGTGCTTCTATACTAATTGCCAGGCGCTGAGACGAATGCCGCCAAGATCAAGCGTCTAAGACTTACGGTTCAAGAATTAGCCTCAGAAACAGTGGGAAACAGTGCTTCTATACTAATTGCCAGGCGCTGAGACGAATGCCGCCAAGATCGAGCGTCTATGACTTACGGTTCAAGAATTAGCCTCAGAAACAGTGGTTCTGAACATGCTGCCAATAGCTCGACTGGGAAACATCCAGAGAATTCCAAGATAGTGTTTTTTAGACTGGCTGCCACGAGCTGAAACAAATGCAACCAAGAGCGAGCGTCTGTGACTTACGGTTCAATAGTTATTCACAGAAACATGGTTCTGAACTTTGCTGCCAGCCGCGAAAGCGAAAGTAACCAAGATCGAGCGTCTAGGATTTACTTGTCAATAGCTCGCCTGGGAAACATCCAGAGAAGTCAAATACAGTGACTCTATACTAATTGCCAGGCGCTGAGACGAATGCCGCCAAGATCGAGCGTCTAAGACTTACGGTTCAAGAATTAGCCTCAGAAACAGTGGGAAACAGTGATTCTATACTAATTGCCAGGCGCTGAGACGAATGCCGCCAAGATCGAGCGTCTATGACTTACGGTTCAAGAATTAGCCTCAGAAACACTGGTTCTGAACATGCTGCCAATAGCTCGCCTGGGAAACATCCAGAGAAGTCCAAGATAGTGTTTTTTTAGACTGGCTGCCACGAGCTGAAACGAATGCAGCCAAGAGCGAGCGTCTGTGACTTACGGTTCAAAAGTCATTCACAGAAACATGGTTCTGAACTTTGCAGCCAGCCGCGAAAGCGAAAATAACCAAGATCGAGCGTCTAGGATTTACTTGTCAATAGCTCGCCTGGGAAACATCCAGAGAAGTCAAAGACAGTGCTTCTATACTAATTGCCAGGCGCTGAGACGAATGCCGCCAAGATCGAGCGTCTATGACTTACGGTTCAAGAATTAGCCTCAGAAACAGTGGTTCTGAACATGCTGCCAATAGCTCGACTGAGAAACATCCAGAGAAGTCCAAGATAATGTTTTTTAGACTGGCTGCCACGAGCTGAAACGAATGCAACCAAGAGCGAGCGTCTGTGACTTACGGTTCAAAAGTCATTCACAGAAACATGGTTCTGAACTTTGCAGCCAGCCGCGAAAGCGAAAATAACCAAGATGGAGCGTCTAGGATTTACTTGTCAATAGCTCGCCTGGGAAACATCCAGAGAAGTCAAAGACAGTGCTTCTATACTAATTGCCAGGCACTGAGACAAATGCCGCCAAGATCGAGCGTCTATGACTTACGGTTCAGGAATTAGCCTCAGAAACAGTGGTTCTGAACATGCTGCTAATAGCTCGCCTGGGAAACATCCAGAGAAGTCCAATATAGTGTTTTTTAGACTGGCTGCCACGAGCTGAAACGAATGCAACCAAGAGCGAGCGTCTGTGACTTACGGTTCAAGAGTTATTCACAGAAACATGGTTCTGAACTTTGCTGCCAGCCGCGAAAGCGAAAGTAACCAAGGTCGAGCGTCTAGGATTTACTTGTGAATAGCTCGCCTGGGAAACATCCAGAGAAGTCAAAGACAGTGCTTCTATACTAATTGCCAGGCGCTGAGACGAATGCCGCCAAGATCAAGCGTCTAAGACTTACGGTTCAAGAATTAGCCTCAGAAACAGTGGGAAACAGTGCTTCTATACTAATTGCCAGGCGCTGAGACGAATGCCGCCAAGATCGAGCGTCTATGACTTACGGTTCAAGAATTAGCCTCAGAAACAGTGGTTCTGAACATGCTGCCAATAGCTCGACTGGGAAACATCCAGAGAAGTCCAAGATAGTGTTTTTTAGACTGGCTGCCACGAGCTGAAACGAATGCAACCAAGAGCGAGCGTCTGTGACTTACGGTTCAATAGTTATTCACAGAAACATGGTTCTGAACTTTGCTGCCAGCCGCGAAAGCGAAAGTAACCAAGATCGAGCGTCTAGGATTTACTTGTCAATAGCTCGCCTGGGAAACATCCAGAGAAGTCAAATACAGTGCCTCTATACTAATTGCCAGGCGCTGAGACGAATGCCGCCAAGATCGAGCGTCTAAGACTTACGGTTCAAGAATTAGCCTCAGAAACAGTGGGAAACAGTGATTCTATACTAATTGCCAGGCGCTGAGACGAATGCCGCCAAGATCGAGCGTCTATGACTTACGGTTCAAGAATTAGCCTGAGAAACAGTGGTTCTGAACATGCTGCCAATAGCTCGCCTGGGAAACATCCAGAGAAGTCCAAGATAGTGTTTTTTTAGACTGGCTGCCACGAGCTGAAACGAATGCAACCAAGAGCGAGCGTCTGTGACTTACGGTTCAAAAGTCATTCACAGAAACATGGTTCTGAACTTTGCAGCCAGCCGCGAAAGCGAAAATAACCAAGATCGAGCGTCTAGGATTTACTTGTCAATAGCTCGCCTGGGAAACATCCAGAGAAGTCAAATACAGTGCTTCTATACTAATTGCCAGGCGCTGAGACGAATGCCGCCAAGATCGAGCGTCTAGGACTTACGGTTCAAGAATTAGCCTCAGAAACACTGGGAAACAGTGTTTCTATACTAATTGCCAGGCGCTGAGACGAATGCCGCCAAGATCGAGCTTCTATGACTTACGGTTCAAGAATTAGCCTCAGAAACAGTGGTTCTGGACATGCTGCCAATAGCTCACCTGGGAAACATCCAGAGAAGTCCAAGATAGTGTTTTTTAGACTGGCTGCCACGAGCTGAAACGAATGCAGCCAAGAGCGAGCGTCTATTACTTACGGTTCAAGAATTAGCCTCAGAAACAGTGGTTCTGAACATGCTGCCAATAGCTCGCCTGGGAAACATCCAGAGAAGTCCAAAATAGTGTTTTTTAGACTGGCTGCCACGAGCTGAAACGAATGCAAACAGGAGCGAGCGTCTGTGACTTACGGTTCAAGAGTTATTCACAGAAACATGGTTCTGAACTTTGCTGCCAGCCGCGAAAGCGAAAGTAACCAAGATCGAGCGTCTAGGATTTACTTGTGAATAGCTCGCCTGGGAAACATCCAGAGAAGTCAAAGACAGTGCTTCTATACTAATTGCCAGGCGCTGAGACGAATGCCGCCAAGATCGAGCGTCTATGACTTACGGTTCAAGAATTAGCCTCAGAAACAGTGGTTCTGAACATGCTGCTAATAGCTCGCCTGGGAAACATCCAGAGAAGTCCAAGATAGTGTTTTTTAGACTGGCTGCCACAAGCTGAAACGAATGCAGCCAAGAGCGAGCGTCTGTGACTTACGGTTCAAGAGTTATTCACAGAAACATGGTTCTGAACTTTGCTGCCAGCCGCGAAAGCTAAAATAACCAAGATCGAGCGTCTAGGATTTACTTGTCAATAGCTCGCCTGGGAAACATCCAGTGAAGTCAAAGACAGTGCTTCTATACTAATTGTCAGGCGCTGAGACGAATGCAGCCAAGATCGAGCGTCTATGACTTACGGTTCAAGAATTAGCCTCAGAAACAGTGGTTCTGAACATGCTGCCAATAGCTCGCCTGGGAAACATCCAGAGAAGTCCAAGATAGTGTTTTTTAGACTGGCTGCCACGAGCTGAAACGAATGCAGCCAAGAGCGAGCGTCTGTGACTTACGGTTCAAGAGTTATTCACAGAAACATGGTTCTGAACTTTGCTGCCAGCCGCGAAAGCGAAAGTAACCAAGATCGAGCGTCTAGGATTTACTTGTGAATAGCTCGCCTGGGAAACATCCAGAGAAGTCAAAGACAGTGCTTCTATACTAATTGCCAGGCGCTGAGACGAATGCCGCCAAGATCGAGCGTCTATGACTTACGGTTCAAGAATTAGCCTCAGAAACAGTGGTTCTGAACATGCTGCTAATAGCTCGCCTGGGAAACATCCAGAGAAGTCCAATATAGTGTTTTTTAGACTGGCTGCCACGAGCTGAAACGAATGCAACCAAGAGCGAGCGTCTGTGACTTACGGTTCAAGAGTTATTCACAGAAACATGGTTCTGAACTTTGCTGCCAGCCGCGAAAGCGAAAGTAACCAAGATCGAGCGTCTAGGATTTACTTGTGAATAGCTCGCCTGGGAAACATCCAGAGAAGTCAAAGACAGTGCTTCTATACTAATTGCCAGGCGCTGAGACGAATGCCGCCAAGATCAAGCGTCTAAGACTTACGGTTCAAGAATTAGCCTCAGAAACAGTGGGAAACAGTGCTTCTATACTAATTGCCAGGCGCTGAGACGAATGCCGCCAAGATCGAGCGTCTATGACTTACGGTTCAAGAATTAGCCTCAGAAACAGTGGTTCTGAACATGCTGCTAATAGCTCGCCTGGGAAACATCCAGAGAAGTCCAATATAGTGTTTTTTAGACTGGCTGCCACGAGCTGAAACTAATGCAACCAAGAGCGAGCGTCTGTGACTTACGGTTCAAGAGTTATTCACAGAAACATGGTTCTGAACTTTGCTGCCAGCCGTGAAAGCGAAAGTAACCAAGATCGAGCGTCTAGGATTTACTTGTCAATAGCTCGCCTGGGAAACATCCAGAGAAGTCAAAGACAGTGCTTCTATACTAATTGCCAGGCGCTGAGACGAATGCCGCCAAGATCGAGCGTCTATGACGTACGGTTCAAGAATTAGCCTCAGAAACAGTGGTTCTGAACATGCTGCTAATAGCTCGCCTGGGAAACATCCAGAGAAGTCCAATATAGTGTTTTTTAGACTGGCTGCCACGAGCTGAAACGAATGCAACCAAGAGCGAGCGTCTGTGACTTACGGTTCAAGAGTTATTCACAGAAACATGGTTCTGAACTTTGCTGCCAGCCGCGAAAGCGAAAGTAACCAAGATCGAGCGTCTAGGATTTACTTGTGAATAGCTCGCCTGGGAAACATCCAGAGAAGTCAAAGACAGTGCTTCTATACTAATTGCCAGGCGCTGAGACGAATGCCGCCAAGATCAAGCGTCTAAGACTTACGGTTCAAGAATTAGCCTCAGAAACAGTGGGAAACAGTGCTTCTATACTAATTGCCAGGCGCTGAGACGAATGCCGCCAAGATCGAGCGTCTATGACTTACGGTTCAAGAATTAGCCTCAGAAACAGTGGTTCTGAACATGCTGCCAATAGCTCGACTGGGAAACATCCAGAGAAGTCCAAGATAGTGTTTTTTAGACTGGCTGCCACGAGCTGAAACGAATGCAACCAAGAGCGAACGTCTGTGACTTACGGTTCAATAGTTATTCACAGAAACATGGTTCTGAACTTTGCTGCCAGCCGCGAAAGCGAAAGTAACCAAGATCGAGCGTCTAGGATTTACTTGTCAATAGCTCTCCTGGGAAACATCATGAGAAGTCAAATACAGTGCCTCTATACTAATTGCCAGGCGCTGAGACGAATGCCGCCAAGATCGAGCGTCTAAGACTTACGGTTCAAGAATTAGCCTCAGAAACACTGGGAAACAGTGTTTCTATACTAATTGCCAGGCGCTGAGACGAATGCCGCCAAGATCGAGCTTCTATGACTTACGGTTCAAGAATTAGCCTCAGAAACAGTGGTTCTGAACATGCTGCCAATAGCTCACTTGGGAAACATCCAGAGAAGTCCAAGATAGTGTTTTTTAGACTGGCTGCCACAAGCTGAAACGAATGCAGCCAAGAGCGAGCGTCTGTGACTTACGGTTCAAGAGTTATTCACAGAAACATGGTTCTGAACTTTGCTGCCAGCCGCGAAAGCAAAAATAACCAAGATCGAGCGTCTAGGATTTACTTGTCAATAGCTCGCCTGGGAAACATCCAGTGAAGTCAAAGACAGTGCTTCTATACTAATTGCCAGGCGCTGAGACAAATGCAGCCAAGATCGAGCGTCTATGACTTACGGTTCAAGAATTAGCCTCAGAAACAGTGGTTCTGAACATGCTGCCAATAGCTCGTCTGGGAAACATCCAGAGAAGTCCAAGATAGTGTTTTTTAGACTGGCTGCCACGAGCTGAAACGAATGCAGCCAAGAGCGAGCGTCTGTGACTTACGGTTCAAGAGTTATTCACAGAAACATGGTTCTGAACTTTGCTGCCAGCCGCGAAAGCGAAAATAACCAAGATCGAGCGTCTAGGATTTACTTGTCAATAGCTCGCCTGGGAAACATCCAGAGAAGTCAAAGACAGTGCTTCTATACTAATTGCCAGGCGCTGAGACGAATGCCGCCAAGATCGAGCGTCTATGACTTACGGTTCAAGAATTAGCCTCAGAAACAGTGGTTCTGAACATGCTGCTAATAGCTCGCCTGGGAAACATCCAGAGAAGTCCAATATAGTGTTTTTTAGACTGGCTGCCACGAGCTGAAACGAATGCAAGCAAGAGCGAGCGTCTGTGACTTACGGTTCAAGAGTTATTCACAGAAACATGGTTCTGAACTTTGCTGCCAGCCGCGAAAGCGAAAGTAACCAAGATCGAGCGTCTAGGAATTACTTGTCAATAGCTCGCCTGGGAAACATCCAGAGAAGTCAAAGACAGTGCTTCTATACTAATTGCCAGGCGCTGAGACGAATGCCGCCAAGATCGAGCGTCTATGACTTACGGTTCAAGAATTAGCCTCAGAAACAGTGGTTCTGAACATGCTGCCAATAGCTCGCCTGGGAAACATCCAGAGAAGTCCAAGATAGTGTTTTTTAGACTGGCTGCCACGAGCTGAAACGAATGCAGCCAAGAGCGAGCGTCTGTTACTTACGGTTCAAGAGTTATTCACAGAAACATGGTTCTGAACTTTGCTGCCAGCCGCGAAAGCGAAAATAACCAAGATCGAGCGTCTAGGATTTACTTGTCAATAGCTCGCCTGGGAAACATCCAGAGAAGTCAAAGACAGTGCTTCTATACTAATTGCCAGGCGCTGAGACGAATGCCGCCAAGATCGAGCGTCTATGACTTACGGTTCAAGAATTAGCCTCAGAAACAGTGGTTCTAAACATGCTGCCAATAGCTCGCCTGGGAAACATCCAGAGAAGTCCAAGATAGTGTTTTTTAGACTGGCTGCCACGAGCTGAAACGAATGCAGCCAAGAGCGAGCGTCTGTGACTTACGGTTCAAGAGTTATTCACAGAAACATGGTTCTGAACTTTGCTGCCAGCCGCGAAAGCGAAAGTAACCAAGATCGAGCGTCTAGGATTTACTTGTGAATAGCTCGCCTGGGAAACATCCAGAGAAGTCAAAGACAGTGCTTCTATACTAATTGCCAGGCGCTGAGACGAATGCCGCCAAGATCAAGCGTCTAAGACTTACGGTTCAAGAATTAGCCTCAGAAACAGTGGGAAACAGTGCTTCTATACTAATTGCCAGGCGCTGAGACGAATGCCGCCAAGATCGAGCGTCTATGACTTACGGTTCAAGAATTAGCCTCAGAAACAGTGGTTCTGAACATGCTGCCAATAGCTCGACTGGGAAACATCCAGAGAATTCCAAGATAGTGTTTTTTAGACTGGCTGCCACGAGCTGAAACAAATGCAACCAAGAGCGAGCGTCTGTGACTTACGGTTCAATAGTTATTCACAGAAACATGGTTCTGAACTTTGCTGCCAGCCGCGAAAGCGAAAGTAACCAAGATCGAGCGTCTAGGATTTACTTGTCAATAGCTCGCCTGGGAAACATCCAGAGAAGTCAAATACAGTGACTCTATACTAATTGCCAGGCGCTGAGACGAATGCCGCCAAGATCGAGCGTCTAAGACTTACGGTTCAAGAATTAGCCTCAGAAACAGTGGGAAACAGTGATTCTATACTAATTGCCAGGCGCTGAGACGAATGCCGCCAAGATCGAGCGTCTATGACTTACGGTTCAAGAATTAGCCTCAGAAACACTGGTTCTGAACATGCTGCCAATAGCTCGCCTGGGAAACATCCAGAGAAGTCCAAGATAGTGTTTTTTTAGACTGGCTGCCACGAGCTGAAATGAATGCAGCCAAGAGCGAGCGTCTGTGACTTACGGTTCAAAAGTCATTCACAGAAACATGGTTCTGAACTTTGCAGCCAGCCGCGAAAGCGAAAATAACCAAGATCGAGCGTCTAGGATTTACTTGTCAATAGCTCGCCTGGGAAACATCCAGAGAAGTCAAAGACAGTGCTTCTATACTAATTGCCAGGCGCTGAGACGAATGCCGCCAAGATCGAGCGTCTATGACTTACGGTTCAAGAATTAGCCTCAGAAACAGTGGTTCTGAACATGCTGCCAATAGCTCGACTGGGAAACATCCAGAGAAGTCCAAGATAATGTTTTTTAGACTGGCTGCCACGAGCTGAAACGAATGCAACCAAGAGCGAGCGTCTGTGACTTACGGTTCAAAAGTCATTCACAGAAACATGGTTCTGAACTTTGCAGCCAGCCGCGAAAGCGAAAATAACCAAGATGGAGCGTCTAGGATTTACTTGTCAATAGCTCGCCTGGGAAACATCCAGAGAAGTCAAAGACAGTGCTTCTATACTAATTGCCAGGCACTGAGACAAATGCCGCCAAGATCGAGCGTCTATGACTTACGGTTCAAGAATTAGCCTCAGAAACAGTGGTTCTGAACATGCTGCTAATAGCTCGCCTGGGAAACATCCAGAGAAGTCCAATATAGTGTTTTTTAGACTGGCTGCCACGAGCTGAAACGAATGCAACCAAGAGCGAGCGTCTGTGACTTACGGTTCAAGAGTTATTCACAGAAACATGGTTCTGAACTTTGCTGCCAGCCGCGAAAGCGAAAGTAACCAAGGTCGAGCGTCTAGGATTTACTTGTGAATAGCTCGCCTGGGAAACATCCAGAGAAGTCAAAGACAGTGCTTCTATACTAATTGCCAGGCGCTGAGACGAATGCCGCCAAGATCAAGCGTCTAAGACTTACGGTTCAAGAATTAGCCTCAGAAACAGTGGGAAACAGTGCTTCTATACTAATTGCCAGGCGCTGAGACGAATGCCGCCAAGATCGAGCGTCTATGACTTACGGTTCAAGAATTAGCCTCAGAAACAGTGGTTCTGAACATGCTGCCAATAGCTCGACTGGGAAACATCCAGAGAAGTCCAAGATAGTGTTTTTTAGACTGGCTGCCACGAGCTGAAACGAATGCAACCAAGAGCGAGCGTCTGTGACTTACGGTTCAATAGTTATTCACAGAAACATGGTTCTGAACTTTGCTGCCAGCCGCGAAAGCGAAAGTAACCAAGATCGAGCGTCTAGGATTTACTTGTCAATAGCTCGCCTGGGAAACATCCAGAGAAGTCAAATACAGTGCCTCTATACTAATTGCCAGGCGCTGAGACGAATGCCGCCAAGATCGAGCGTCTAAGACTTACGGTTCAAGAATTAGCCTCAGAAACAGTGGGAAACAGTGATTCTATACTAATTGCCAGGCGCTGAGACGAATGCCGCCAAGATCGAGCGTCTATGACTTACGGTTCAAGAATTAGCCTGAGAAACAGTGGTTCTGAACATGCTGCCAATAGCTCGCCTGGGAAACATCCAGAGAAGTCCAAGATAGTGTTTTTTTAGACTGGCTGCCACGAGCTGAAACGAATGCAGCCAAGAGCGAGCGTCTGTGACTTACGGTTCAAAAGTCATTCACAGAAACATGGTTCTGAACTTTGCTGCCAGCCGCGAAAGCGAAAATAACCAAGATCAAGCGTCTAGGATTTACTTGTCAATAGCTCGCCTGGGAAACATCCAGAGAAGTCAAAGACAGTGCTTCTATACTAATTGCCAGGCGCTGAGACGAATGCCGCCAAGATCGAGCGTCTAAGACTTACGGTTCAAGAATTAGCCTCAGAAACACTGGGAAACAGTGTTTCTATACTAATTGCCAGGCGCTGAGACGAATGCCGCCAAGATCGAGCGTCTATGACTTACGGTTCAAGAATTAGCCTCAGAAACAGTGGTTCTGAACATGCTGCCAATAGCTCGCCTGGGAAACATCCAGAGAAGTCCAAGATAGTGTTTTTTTAGACTGGCTGCCACGAGCTGAAACGAATGCAACCAAGAGCGAGCGTCTGTGACTTACGGTTCAAAAGTCATTCACAGAAACATGGTTCTGAACTTTGCAGCCAGCCGCGAAAGCGAAAATAACCAAGATCGAGCGTCTAGGATTTACTTGTCAATAGCTCGCCTGGGAAACATCCAGAGAAGTCAAAGACAGTGCTTCTATACTAATTGCCAGGCGCTGAGACGAATGCCGCCAAGATCGAGGGTCTATGACTTACGGTTCAAGAATTAGCCTCAGAAACAGTGGTTCTGAACATGCTGCTAATAGCTCGCCTGGGAAACATCCAGAGAAGTCCAATATAGTGTTTTTTAGACTGGCTGCCACGAGCTGAAACGAATGCAACCAAGAGCGAGCGTCTGTGACTTACGGTTCAAGAGTTATTCACAGAAACATGGTTCTGAACTTTGCTGCCAGCCGCGAAAGCGAAAGTAACCAAGATCGAGCGTCTAGGATTTACTTGTGAATAGCTTGCCTGGGAAACATCCAGTGAAGTCAAAGACAGTGCTTCTATACTAATTGCCAGGCGCTGAGACGAATGCCGCCAAGATCAAGCGTCTAAGACTTACGGTTCAAGAATTAGCCTCAGAAACACTGGGAAACAGTGTTTCTATACTAATTGCCAGGCGCTGAGACGAATGCCGCCAAGATCGAGCGTCTATGACTTACGGTTCAAGAATTAGCCTCAGAAACAGTGGTTCTGAACATGCTGCCAATAGCTCGCCTGGGAAACATCCAGAGAAGTCCAAGATAGTGTTTTTTTAGACTGGCTGCCACGAGCTGAAACGAATGCAGCCAAGAGCGAGCGTCTGTGACTTACGGTTCAAAAGTCATTCACAGAAACATGGTTCTGAACTTTGCAGCCAGCCGCGAAAGCGAAAATAACCAAGATCGAGCGTCTAGGATTTACTTGTCAATAGCTCGCCTGGGAAACATCCAGAGAAGTCAAAGACAGTGCTTCTATACTAATTGCCAGGCGCTGAGACGAATGCCGCCAAGATCGAGGGTCTATGACTTACGGTTCAAGAATTAGCCTCAGAAACAGTGGTTCTGAACATGCTGCTAATAGCTCGCCTGGGAAACATCCAGAGAAGTCCAATATAGTGTTTTTTAGACTGGCTGCCACGAGCTGAAACAAATGCAACCAAAAGCGAGCGTCTGTGACTTACGGTTCAAGAGTTATTCACAGAAACATGGTTCTGAACTTTGCTGCCAGCCGCCAGCGAAAGTAACCAAGATCGAGCGTCTAGGATTTACTTGTGAATAGCTCGCCTGGGAAACATCCAGTGAAGTCAAAGACAGTGCTTCTATACTAATTGCCAGGCGCTGAGACGAATGCCGCCAAGATCAAGCGTCTAAGACTTACGGTTCAAGAATTAGCCTCAGAAACAGTGGGAAACAGTGCTTCTATACTAATTGCCAGGCGCTGAGACGAATGCCGCCAAGATCGAGCTTCTATGACTTACGGTTCAAGAATTAGCCTCAGAAACAGTGGTTCTGAACATGCTGCCAATAGCTCACCTGGGAAACATCCAGAGAAGTCCAAGATAGTGTTTTTTAGACTGGCTGCCACAAGCTGAAACGAATGCAGCCAAGAGCGAGCGTCTGTGACTTACGGTTCAAGAGTTATTCACAGAAACATGGTTCTGAACTTTGCTGCCAGCCGCGAAAGCGAAAATAACCAAGATCGAGCGTCTAGGATTTACTTGTCAATAGCTCGCCTGGGAAACATCCAGTGAAGTCAAAGACAGTGCTTCTATACTAATTGCCAGGCGCTGAGACGAATGCAGCCAAGATCGAGCGTCTATGACTTACGGTTCAAGAATTAGCCTCAGAAACAGTGGTACTGAACATGCTGCCAATAGCTCGCCTGGGAAACATCCAGAGAAGTCCAAGATAGTGTTTTTTAGACTGGCTGCCACGAGCTGAAACGAATGCAGCCAAGAGCGAGCGTCTGTGACTTACGGTTCAAGAGTTATTCACAGAAACATGGTTCTGAACTTTGCTGCCAGCCGCGAAAGCGAAAATAACCAAGATCGAGCGTCTAGGATTTACTTGTCAATAGCTCGCCTGGGAAACATCCAGAGAAGTCAAAGACAGTGCTTCTATACTAATTGCCAGGCGCTGAGACGAATGCCGCCAAGATCGAGCGTCTATGACTTACGGTTCAAGAATTAGCCTCAGAAACAGTGGTTCTGAACATGCTGCCAATAGCTCGCCTGGGAAACATCCAGAGAAGTCCAAGATAGTGTTTTTTTAGACTGGCTGCCACGAGCTGAAACGAATGCAACCAAGAGCGAGCGTCTGTGACTTACGGTTCAAAAGTCATTCACAGAAACATGGTTCTGAACTTTGCAGCCAGCCGCGAAAGCGAAAATAACCAAGATCGAGCGTCTAGGATTTACTTGTCAATAGCTCGCCTGGGAAACATCCAGAGAAGTCAAAGACAGTGCTTCTATACTAATTGCCAGGCGCTGAGACGAATGCCGCCAAGATCGAGGGTCTATGACTTACGGTTCAAGAATTAGCCTCAGAAACAGTGGTTCTGAACATGCTGCTAATAGCTCGCCTGGGAAACATCCAGAGAAGTCCAATATAGTGTTTTTTAGACTGGCTGCCACGAGCTGAAACGAATGCAACCAAGAGCGAGCGTCTGTGACTTACGGTTCAAGAGTTATTCACAGAAACATGGTTCTGAACTTTGCTGCCAGCCGCGAAAGCGAAAGTAACCAAGATCGAGCGTCTAGGATTTACTTGTGAATAGCTCGCCTGGGAAACATCCAGTGAAGTCAAAGACAGTGCTTCTATACTAATTGCCAGGCGCTGAGACGAATGCCGCCAAGATCAAGCGTCTAAGACTTACGGTTCAAGAATTAGCCTCAGAAACACTGGGAAACAGTGTTTCTATACTAATTGCCAGGCGCTGAGACGAATGCCGCCAAGATCGAGCGTCTATGACTTACGGTTCAAGAATTAGCCTCAGAAACAGTGGTTCTGAACATGCTGCCAATAGCTCGCCTGGGAAACATCCAGAGAAGTCCAAGATAGTGTTTTTTTAGACTGGCTGCCACGAGCTGAAACGAATGCAGCCAAGAGCGAGCGTCTGTGACTTACGGTTCAAAAGTCATTCACAGAAACATGGTTCTGAACTTTGCAGCCAGCCGCGAAAGCGAAAATAACCAAGATCGAGCGTCTAGTATTTACTTGTCAATAGCTCGCCTGGGAAACATCCAGAGAAGTCAAAGACAGTGCTTATATACTAATTGCCAGGCGCTGAGACGAATGCCGCCAAGATCGAGGGTCTATGACTTACGGTTCAAGAATTAGCCTCAGAAACAGTGGTTCTGAACATGCTGCTAATAGCTCGCCTGGGAAACATCCAGAGAAGTCCAATATAGTGTTTTTTAGACTGGCTGCCACGAGCTGAAACGAATGCAACCAAGAGCGAGCGTCTGTGACTTACGGTTCAAGAGTTATTCACAGAAACATGGTTCTGAACTTTGCTGCCAGCCGCCAGCGAAAGTAACCAAGATCGAGCGTCTAGGATTTACTTGTGAATAGCTCGCCTGGGAAACATCCAGTGAAGTCAAAGACAGTGCTTCTATACTAATTGCCAGGCGCTGAGACGAATGCCGCCAAGATCAAGCGTCTAAGACTTACGGTTCAAGAATTAGCCTCAGAAACAGTGGGAAACAGTGCTTCTATACTAATTGCCAGGCGCTGAGACGAATGCCGCCAAGATCGAGCTTCTATGACTTACGGTTCAAGAATTAGCCTCAGAAACAGTGGTTCTGAACATGCTGCCAATAGCTCACCTGGGAAACATCCAGAGAAGTCCCAAGATAGTGTTTTTTAGACTGGCTGCCACAAGCTGAAACAAATGCAGCCAAGAGCGAGCGTCTGTGACTTACGGTTCAAGAGTTATTCACAGAAACATGGTTCTGAACTTTGCTGCCAGCCGCGAAAGCGAAAATAACCAAGATCGAGCGTCTAGGATTTACTTGTCAATAGCTCGCCTGGGAAACATCCAGTGAAGTCAAAGACAGTGCTTCTATACTAATTGCCAGGCGCTGAGACGAATGCAGCCAAGATCGAGCGTCTATGACTTACGGTTCAAGAATTAGCCTCAGAAACAGTGGTACTGAACATGCTGCCAATAGCTCGCCTGGGAAACATCCAGAGAAGTCCAAGATAGTGTTTTTTAGACTGGCTGCCACGAGCTGAAACGAATGCAGCCAAGAGCGAGCGTCTGTGACTTACGGTTCAAGAGTTATTCACAGAAACATGGTTCTGAACTTTGCTGCCAGCCGCGAAAGCGAAAATAACCAAGATCGAGCGTCTAGGATTTACTTGTCAATAGCTCGCCTGGGAAACATCCAGAGAAGTCAAAGACAGTGCTTCTATACTAATTGCCAGGCGCTGAGACGAATGCCGCCAAGATCGAGCGTCTATGACTTACGGTTCAAGAATTAGCCTCAGAAACAGTGGTTCTGAACATGCTGCTAATAGCTCGCCTGGGAAACACCCAGAGAAGTCCAATATAGTGTTTTTTAGACTGGCTGCCACGAGCTGAAACGAATGCAAGCAAGAGCGAGCGTCTGTGACTTACGGTCCAAGAGTTATTCACAGAAACATGGTTCTGAACTTTGCTGCCAGCCGCGAAAGCGAAAGTAACCAAGATCGAGCGTCTAGGATTTACTTGTCAATAGCTCGCCTGGGAAACATCCAGAGAAGTCAAAGACAGTGCTTCTATACTAATTGCCAGGCGCTGAGACGAATGCCGCCAAGATCGAGCGTCTATGACTTACGGTTCAAGAATTAGCCTCAGAAACAGTGGTTCTGAACATGCTGCCAATAGCTCGCCTGGGAAACATCCAGAGAAGTCCAAGATAGTGTTTTTTAGACTGGCTGCCACGAGCTGAAACGAATGCAGCCAAGAGCGAGCGTCTGTGACTTACGGTTCAAGAGTTATTCACAGAAACATGGTTCTGAACTTTGCTGCCAGCCGCGAAAGCGAAAATAACCAAGATCGAGCGTCTAGGATTTACTTGTCAATAGCTCGCCTGGGAAACATCCAGAGAAGTCAAAGACAGTGCTTCTATACTAATTGCCAGGCGCTGAGACGAATGCCGCCAAGATCGAGCGTCTATGACTTACGGTTCAAGAATTAGCCTCAGAAACAGTGGTTCTGAACATGCTGCCAATAGCTCGCCTGGGAAACATCCAGAGAAGTCCAAGATAGTGTTTTTTTAGACTGGCTGCCACGAGCTGAAACGAATGCAGCCAAGAGCGAGCGTCTGTGACTTACGGTTCAAGAGTTATTCACAGAAACATGGTTCTGAACTTTGCTGCCAGCCGCCAGCGAAAGTAACCAAGATCGAGCGTCTAGGATTTACTTGTGAATAGCTCGCCTGGGAAACATCCAGTGAAGTCAAAGACAGTGCTTCTATACTAATTGCCAGGCGCTGAGACGAATGCCGCCAAGATCAAGCGTCTAAGACTTACGGTTCAAGAATTAGCCTCAGAAACAGTGGGAAACAGTGCTTCTATACTAATTGCCAGGCGCTGAGACGAATGCCGCCAAGATCGAGCTTCTATGACTTACGGTTCAAGAATTAGCCTCAGAAACAGTGGTTCTGAACATGCTGCCAATAGCTCACCTGGGAAACATCCAGAGAAGTCCAAGATAGTGTTTTTTAGACTGGCTGCCACAAGCTGAAACAAATGCAGCCAAGAGCGAGCGTCTGTGACTTACGGTTCAAGAGTTATTCACAGAAACATGGTTCTGAACTTTGCTGCCAGCCGCGAAAGCGAAAATAACCAAGATCGAGCGTCTAGGATTTACTTGTCAATAGCTCGCCTGGGAAACATCCAGTGAAGTCAAAGACAGTGCTTCTATACTAATTGCCAGGCGCTGAGACGAATGCAGCCAAGATCGAGCGTCTATGACTTACGGTTCAAGAATTAGCCTCAGAACAGTGGTACTGAACATGCTGCCAATAGCTCGCCTGGGAAACATCCAGAGAAGTCCAAGATAGTGTTTTTTAGACTGGCTGCCACGAGCTGAAACGAATGCAGCCAAGAGCGAGCGTCTGTGACTTACGGTTCAAGAGTTATTCACAGAAACATGGTTCTGAACTTTGCTGCCAGCCGCGAAAGCGAAAATAACCAAGATCGAGCGTCTAGGATTTACTTGTCAATAGCTCGCCTGGGAAACATCCAGAGAAGTCAAAGACAGTGCTTCTATACTAATTGCCAGGCGCTGAGACGAATGCCGCCAAGATCGAGCGTCTATGACTTACGGTTCAAGAATTAGCCTCAGAAACAGTGGTTCTGAACATGCTGCTAATAGCTCGCCTGGGAAACACCCAGAGAAGTCCAATATAGTGTTTTTTAGACTGGCTGCCACGAGCTGAAACGAATGCAAGCAAGAGCGAGCGTCTGTGACTTACGGTCCAAGAGTTATTCACAGAAACATGGTTCTGAACTTTGCTGCCAGCCGCGAAAGCGAAAGTAACCAAGATCGAGCGTCTAGGATTTACTTGTCAATAGCTCGCCTGGGAAACATCCAGAGAAGTCAAAGACAGTGCTTCTATACTAATTGCCAGGCGCTGAGACGAATGCCGCCAAGATCGAGCGTCTATGACTTACGGTTCAAGAATTAGCCTCAGAAACAGTGGTTCTGAACATGCTGCCAATAGCTCGCCTGGGAAACATCCAGAGAAGTCCAAGATAGTGTTTTTTAGACTGGCTGCCACGAGCTGAAACGAATGCAGCCAAGAGCGAGCGTCTGTGACTTACGGTTCAAGAGTTATTCACAGAAACATGGTTCTGAACTTTGCTGCCAGCCGCGAAAGCGAAAATAACCAAGATCGAGCGTCTAGGATTTACTTGTCAATAGCTCGCCTGGGAAACATCCAGAGAAGTCAAAGACAGTGCTTCTATACTAATTGCCAGGCGCTGAGACGAATGCCGCCAAGATCGAGCGTCTATGACTTACGGTTCAAGAATTAGCCTCAGAAACAGTGGTTCTGAACATGCTGCCAATAGCTCGCCTGGGAAACATCCAGAGAAGTCCAAGATAGTGTTTTTTTAGACTGGCTGCCACGAGCTGAAACGAATGCAGCCAAGAGCGAGCGTCTGTGACTTACGGTTCAAAAGTCATTCACAGAAACATGGTTCTGAACTTTGCAGCCAGCCGCGAAAGCGAAAATAACCAAGATCGAGCGTCTAGGATTTACTTGTCAATAGCTCGCCTGGGAAACATCCAGAGAAGTCAAAGACAGTGCTTCTATACTAATTGCCAGGCGCTGAGACGAATGCCGCCAAGATCGAGGGTCTATGACTTACGGTTCAAGAATTAGCCTCAGAAACAGTGGTTCTGAACATGCTGCTAATAGCTCGCCTGGGAAACATCCAGAGAAGTCCAATATAGTGTTTTTTAGACTGGCTGCCACGAGCTGAAACGAATGCAACCAAGAGCGAGCGTCTGTGACTTACGGTTCAAGAGTTATTCACAGAAACATGGTTCTGAACTTTGCTGCCAGCCGCGAAAGCGAAAGTAACCAAGATCGAGCGTCTAGGATTTACTTGTGAATAGCTCGCCTGGGAAACATCCAGTGAAGTCAAAGACAGTGCTTCTATACTAATTGCCAGGCGCTGAGACGAATGCCGCCAAGATCAAGCGTCTAAGACTTACGGTTCAAGAATTAGCCTCAGAAACAGTGGGAAACAGTGCTTCTATACTAATTGCCAGGCGCTGAGACGAATGCCGCCAAGATCGAGCGTCTATGACTTACGGTTCAAGAATTAGCCTCAGAAACAGTGGTTCTGAACATGCTGCCAATAGCTCGACTGGGAAACATCCAGAGAAGTCCAAGATAGTGTTTTTTAGACTGGCTGCCACGAGCTGAAACGAATGCAACCAAGAGCGAGCGTCTGTGACTTACGGTTCAATAGTTATTCACAGAAACATTGTTCTGAACTTTGCTGCCAGCCGCGAAAGCGAAAGTAACCAAGATCGAGCGTCTAGGATTTACTTGTCTATAGCTCTCCTGGGAAACATCCAGAGAAGTCAAATACAGTGCCTCTATACTAATTGCCAGGCGCTGAGACGAATGCCGCCAAGATCGAGCGTCTAAGACTTACGGTTCAAGAATTAGCCTCAGAAACACTGGGAAACAGTGTTTCTATACTAATTGCCAGGCGCTGAGACGAATGCCGCCAAGATCGAGCTTCTATGACTTACGGTTCAAGAATTAGCCTCAGAAACAGTGGTTCTGAACATGCTGCCAATAGCTCACCTGGGAAACATCCAGAGAAGTCCAAGATAGTGTTTTTTAGACTGGCTGCCACAAGCTGAAACGAATGCAGCCAAGAGCGAGCGTCTGTGACTTACGGTTCAAGAGTTATTCACAGAAACATGGTTCTGAACTTTGCTGCCAGCCGCGAAAGCGAAAATAACCAAGATCGAGCGTCTAGGATTTACTTGTCAATAGCTCGCCTGGGAAACATCCAGTGAAGTCAAAGACAGTGCTTCTATACTAATTGCCAGGCGCTGAGACGAATGCAGCCAAGATCGAGCGTCTATGACTTACGGTTCAAGAATTAGCCTCAGAAACAGTGGTTCTGAACATGCTGCCAATAGCTCGCCTGGGAAACATCCAGAGAAGTCCAAGATAGTGTTTTTTAGACTGGCTGCCACGAGCTGAAACGAATGCAGCCAAGAGCGAGCGTCTGTGACTTACGGTTCAAGAGTTATTCACAGAAACATGGTTCTGAACTTTGCTGCCAGCCGCGAAAGCGAAAATAACCAAGATCGAGCGTCTAGGATTTACTTGTCAATAGCTCGCCTGGGAAACATCCAGAGAAGTCAAAGACAGTGCTTCTATACTAATTGCCAGGCGCTGAGACGAATGCCGCCAAGATCGAGCGTCTATGACTTACGGTTCAAGAATTAGCCTCAGAAACAGTGGTTCTGAACATGCTGCTAATAGCTCGCCTGGGAAACATCCAGAGAAGTCCAATATAGTGTTTTTTAGACTGGCTGCCACGAGCTGAAACGAATGCAAGCAAGAGCGAGCGTCTGTGACTTACGGTTCAAGAGTTATTCACAGAAACATGGTTCTGAACTTTGCTGCCAGCCGCGAAAGCGAAAGTAACCAAGATCGAGCGTCTAGGATTTACTTGTCAATAGCTCGCCTGGGAAACATCCAGAGAAGTCAAAGACAGTGCTTCTATACTAATTGCCAGGCGCTGAGACGAATGCCGCCAAGATCGAGCGTCTATGACTTACGGTTCAAGAATTAGCCTCAGAAACAGTGGTTCTGAACATGCTGCCAATAGCTCGCCTGGGAAACATCCAGAGAAGTCCAAGATAGTGTTTTTTTAGACTGGCTGCCACGAGCTGAAACGAATGCAGCCAAGAGCGAGCGTCTGTGACTTACGGTTCAAGAGTTATTCACAGAAACATGGTTCTGAACTTTGCTGCCAGCCGCGAAAGCGAAAATAACCAAGATCGAGCGTCTAGGATTTACTTGTCAATAGCTCGCCTGGGAAACATTCAGAGAAGTCAAAGACAGTGCTTCTATACTAATTGCCAGGCGCTGAGACGAATGCCGCCAAGATCGAGAGTCTATGACTTACGGTTCAAGAATTAGCCTCAGAAACAGTGGTTCTGAACATGCTGCCAATAGCTCGCCTGGGAAACATCCAGAGAAGTCCAAGATAGTGTTTTTTAGACTGGCTGCCACGAGCTGAAACGAATGCAGCCAAGAGCGAGCGTCTGTGACTTACGGTTCAAGAGTTATTCACAGAAACATGGTTCTGAACTTTGCTGCCAGCCGCGAAAGCGAAAGCAACCAAGATCGAGCGTCTAGGACTTACTTGTGAATAGCTCGCCTGGAATACATCCACAGAAGTCAAAGACAGTGCTTCTATACTAATTGCCAGGCGCTGAGACGAATGCCGCCAAGATCAAGCGTCTAAGACTTACGGTTCAAGAATTAGCCTCAGAAACAGTGGGAAACAGTGCTTCCATACTAATTGCCAGGCGCTGAGACGAATGCCGCCAAGATCGAGCGTCTATGACTTACGGTTCAAGAATTAGCCTCAGAAACAGTGGTTCTGAACATGCTGCCAATAGCTCGACTGGGAAACATCCAGAGAAGTCCAAGATAGTGTTTTTTAGACTGGCTGCCACGAGCTGAAACAAATGCAACCAAGAGCGAGCGTCTGTGACTTACGGTTCAATAGTTATTCACAGAAACATGGTTCTGAACTTTGCTGCCAGCCGCGAAAGCGAAAGTAACCAAGATCGAGCGTCTAGGATTTACTTGTCAATAGCTCGCCTGGGAAACATCCAGAGAAGTCAAATACAGTGCCTCTATACTAATTGCCAGGCGCTGAGACGAATGCCGCCAAGATCGAGCGTCTAAGACTTACGGTTCAAGAATTAGCCTCAGAAACAGTGGGAAACAGTGATTCTATACTAATTGCCAGGTGCTGAGACGAATGCCGCCAAGATCGAGCGTCTGTGACTTACGGTTCAAGAATTTGCCTCAGAAACAGTGGTTCTGAACATGCTGCCAATAGCTCGCCTGGGAAACATCCAGAGAAGTCCAACATAGTGTTTTTTTAGACTGGCTGCCACGAGCTGAAACGAATGCAGCCAAGAGCGAACGTCTGTGACTTACGGTTCAAAAGTCATTCACAGAAACATGGTTCTGAACTTTGCAGCCAGCCGCGAAAGCGAAAATAACCAACATCGAGCGTCTAGGATTTACTTGTCAATAGCTCGCCTGGGAAACATCCAGAGAAGTCAAATACAGTGCCTCTATACTAATTGCCAGGCGCTGAGACGAATGCCGCCAAGATCGAGCGTCTAAGACTTACGGTTCAAGAATTAGCCTCAGAAACAGTGGTTCTGAACATGCTGCTAATAGCTCGCCTGGGAAACATCCAGAGAAGTCCAATATAGTGTTTTTTAGACTGGCTGCCATGAGCTGAAACGAATGCAACCAAGAGCGAGCGTCTGTGACTTACGGTTCAAGAGTTATTCACAGAAACATGGTTCTGAACTTTGCTGCCAGCCGCGAAAGCGAAAGTAACCAAGATCGAGCGTCTAGGATTTACTTGTGAATAGCTCGCCTGGGAAACATCCAGAGAAGTCAAAGACAGTGCTTCTATACTAATTGCCAGGCGCTGAGACGAATGCCGCCAAGATCGAGCGTCTATGACTTACGGTTCAAGAATTAGCCTCAGAAACAGTTGTTCTGAACATGCTGCCAATAGCTCGCCTGGGAAACATCCAGAGAAGTCCAAGATAGTGTTTTTTTAGACTGGCTGCCACGAGCTGAAACGAATGCAGCCAAGAGCGAGCGTCTGTGACTTACGGTTCAAGAGTTATTCACAGAAACATGGTTCTGAACTTTGCTGCCAGCCGCGAAAGCGAAAGTAACCAAGATCGAGCGTCTAGGATTTACTTGTCAATAGCTCGCCTGGGAAACATCCAGATAAGTCAAAGACAGTGCTTCTATACTAATTGCCAGGCGCTGAGACGAATGCCGCCAAGATCGAGCGTCTATGGCTTACGGTTCAAGAATTAGCCTCAGAAACAGTGGTTCTGAACATACTGCCAATAGCTCGCCTGGGAAACATCCAGAGTAGTCCAAGATAGTGTTTTTTAGACTGGCTGCCACGAGCTGAAACGAATGCAGCCAAGAGCGAGAGTCTGTGACTTACCGTTCAAGAGTTATTCACAGAAACATGGTTCTGAACTTTGCTGCCAGCCGCAAAAGCGAAAATAACCAAGATCGAGCGTCTAGGATTTACTTGTCAATAGCTCGCCTGGGAAACATCCAGAGAAGTCAAAGACAGTGCTTCTATACTAATTGCCAGGCGCTGAGACGAATGCCGCCAAGATCGAGCGTCTATGACTTACGGTTCAAGAATTAGCCTCAGAAACAGTGGGAAACAGTGCTTCTATACTAATTGCCAGGCGCTGAGACGAATTCCGCCAAGATCGAGCGTCTATGACTTACGGTTCAAGAATTAGCCTCAGAAACAGTGGTTCTGAACATGCTGCCAATAGCTCGCCTGGGAAACATCCAGAGAAGTCCAAGATAGTGTTTTTTTTAGACTGGCTGCCACGAGCTGAAACGAATGCAGCCAAGAGCGAGCGTCTGTGACTTACGGTTCAAGAGTTATTCACAGAAACTTGGTTCTGAACTTTGCTGCCAGCCGCGAAAGCGAAAATAACCAAGATCGAGCGTCTAGGATTTACTTGTCAATAGCTCGCCTGGGAAACATCCAGAGAAGTCAAAGACAGTGCTTCTATACTAATTGCCAGGCGCTGAGACGAATGCCGCCAAGATCGAGCGTCTATGACTTACGGTTCAAGAATTAGCCTCAGAAACAGTGGTTCTGAACATGCTGCTAATAGCTCGCCTGGGAAACATCCAGAGAAGTCCAATATAGTGTTTTTTAGACTGGCTGCCACGAGCTGAAACGAATGCAACCAAGAGCGAGCGTCTGTGACTTACGGTTCAAGAGTTATTCACAGAAACATGGTTCTGAGCTTTGCTGCCAGCCGCGAAAGCGAAAGTAACCAAGATCGAGCGTCTAGGATTTACTTGTGAATAGCTCGCCTGGGAAACATCCAGAGAAGTCAAAGACAGTGCTTCTATACTAATTGCCAGGCGCTGAGACGAATGCCGCCAAGATCAAGCGTCTAAGACTTACGGTTCAAGAATTAGCCTCAGAAACAGTGGGAAACAGTGCTTCTATAATAATTGCCAGGCGCTGAGACGAATGCCGCCAAGATCGAGCGTCTATGACTTACGGTTCAAGAATTAGCCTCAGAAACAGTGGTTATGAACATGCTGCCAATAGCTCGCCTGGGAAACATCCAGAGAAGTCCAATATAGTGTTTTTTAGACTGGCTGCCACGAGCTGAAACGAATGCAACCAGGAGCGAGCGTCTGTGACTTACGGTTCAAGAGTTATTCACAGAAACATGGTTCTGAACTATGCTGCCAGCCGCGGAAGCGAAAGTAACCAAGATCGAGCGTCTAGGATTTACTTGTGAATAGCTCGCCTGGGAAACATCCAGAGAAGTCAAAGACAGTGCTTCTATACTAATTGCCAGGCGCTGAGAGGAATGCCGCCAAGATCGAGCGTCTATGACTTACGGTTCAAGAATTAGCCTCAGAAACAGTGGGAAACAGTGCTTCTATAATAATTGCCAGGCGCTGAGACGAATGCCGCCAAGATCGAGCGTCTATGACTTACGGTTCAAGAATTAGCCTCAGAAACAGTGGTTCTGAACATGCTGCCAATAGCTCGACTGGGAAACATCCAGAGAAGTCCAAGATAGTGTTTTTTAGACTGGCTGCCACGAGCTGAAACGAATGCAACCAAGAGCGAGCGTCTGTGACTTACGGTTCAATAGTTATTCACAGAAACATGGTTCTGAACTTTGCTGCCAGCCGCGAAAGCGAAAGTAACCAAGGTCGAGCGTCTAGGATTTACTTGTCAATAGCTCGCCTGGGAAACATCCAGAGAAGTCAAATACAGTGCTTCTATACTAATTGCCAGGCGCTGAGACGAATGCCGCCAAGATCGAGCGTCTAAGACTTACGGTTCAAGAATTAGCCTCAGAAACAGTGGTTCTGAACATGCTGCTAATAGCTCGCCTGGGAAACATCCACAGAAGTCCAATATAGTGTTTTTTAGACTGGCTGCCACGAGCTGAAACGAATGCAACCAAGAGCGAGCGTCTGTGACTTACGGTTCAAGAGTTATTCACAGAAACATGGCTCTGAACTTTGCTGCCAGCCGCGAAAGCGAAAGTAACCAAGATCGAGCGTCTAGGATTTACTTGTGAATAGCTCACCTGGGAAACATCCAGAGAAGTCAGACAGTGCTTCTATACTAATTGCCAGGCGCTGAGACGAATGCCGCCAAGATCAAGCGTCTAAGACTTACGGTTCAAGAATTAGCCTCAGAAACAGTGGGAAACAGTGCTTCTATACTAATTGCCAGGCGCTGAGACGAATGCCGCCAACATCGAGCGTCTATTACTTACGGTTCAAGAGTTATTCACAGAAACATGGTTCTGAACTTTGCTGCCAGCCGCGAAAGCGAAAATAACCAAGATCGAGCATCTAGGATTTACTTGTCAATAGCTCGCATGGGAAACATCCAGTGAAGTCAAAGACAGTGCTTCTATACTAATTGCCAGGCGCTGAGACGAATACCGCCAAGATCGAGCGTCTATGACTTACGGTTCAAGAATTAGCCTCAGAAACAGTGGTTCTGAACATGCTGCCAATAGCTCGCCTGGGAAACATCCAGAGAAGTCCAATATAGTGTTTTTTAGACTGGCTGCCACGAGCTGAAACGAATGCAACCAGGAGCGAGCGTCTGTGACTTACGGTTCAAGAGTTATTCACAGAAACATGGTTCTGAACTTTGCTGCCAGCCGCGAAAGCGAAAGTAACCAAGATCGAGCGTCTAGGATTTACTTGTGAATAGCTCGCCTGGGAAACATCCAGAGAAGTCAAAGACAGTGCTTCTATACTAATTGCCAGGCGCTGAGAGGAATGCCGCCAAGATCGAGCGTCTATGACTTACGGTTCAAGAATTAGCCTCAGAAACAGTGGTTCTGAACATGCTGCTAATAGCTCGCCTGGGAAACATCCAGAGAAGTCCAATATAGTGTTTTTTAGACTGGCTGCCACGAGCTGAAACGAATGCAACCAAGAGCGAGCGTCTGTGACTTACGGTTCAAGAGTTATTCACAGAAACATGGTTCTGAACTTTGCTGCCAGCCGCGAAAGCGAAAGTAACCAAGATCGAGCGTCTAGGATTTACTTGTGAATAGCTCGCCTGGGAAACATCCAGAGAAGTCAAAGACAGTGGTTTTATACTAATTGCCAGGCGCTGAGACGAATGCCGCCAAGATCAAGCGTCTAAGACTTACGGTTCAAGAATTAGCCTCAGAAACAGTGGAAAACAGTGCTTCTATACTAATTGCCAGGCGCTGAGACGAATGCCGCCAAGATCGAGCGTCTATGACTTACGGTTCAATAATTAGCCTCAGAAACAGTGGTTCTGAACATGCTGCCAATAGCTCGACTGGGAAACATCCAGAGAAGTCCAAGATAGTGTTTTTTAGACTGGCTGCCACGAGCTGAAACGAATGCAACCAAGAGCGAGCGTCTGTGACTTACGGTTCAATAGTTATTCACAGAAACATGGTTCTGAACTTTGCTGCCAGCCGCGAAAGCGAAAGTAACCAAGGTCGAGCGTCTAGGATTTACTTGTCAATAGCTCGCCTGGGAAACATCCAGAGAAGTCAAATACAGTGCTTCTATACTAATTGCCAGGCGCTGAGACGAATACCGCCAAGATCGAGCGTCTATGACTTACGGTTCAAGAATTAGACTCAGAAACAGTGGTTATGAACATGCTGCCAATAGCTCGCCTGGGAAACATCCAGAGAAGTCCAATATAGTGTTTTTTAGACTGGCTGCCACGAGCTGAAACGAATGCAACCAGGAGCGAGCGTCTGTGACTTACGGTTCAAGAGTTATTCACAGAAACATGGTTCTGAACTATGCTGCCAGCCGCGGAAGCGAAAGTAACCAAGATCGAGCGTCTAGGATTTACTTGTGAATAGCTCGCCTGGGAAACATCCAGAGAAGTCAAAGACAGTGCTTCTATACTAATTGCCAGGCGCTGAGAGGAATGCCGCCAAGATCGAGCGTCTATGACTTACGGTTCAAGAATTAGCCTCAGAAACAGTGGGAAACAGTGCTTCTATAATAATTGCCAGGCGCTGAGACGAATGCCGCCAAGATCGAGCGTCTATGACTTACGGTTCAAGAATTAGCCTCAGAAACAGTGGTTCTGAACATGCTGCCAATAGCTCGACTGGGAAACATCCAGAGAAGTCCAAGATAGTGTTTTTTAGACTGGCTGCCACGAGCTGAAACGAATGCAACCAAGAGCGAGCGTCTGTGACTTACGGTTCAATAGTTATTCACAGAAACATGGTTCTGAACTTTGCTGCCAGCCGCGAAAGCGAAAGTAACCAAGGTCGAGCGTCTAGGATTTACTTGTCAATAGCTCGCCTGGGAAACATCCAGAGAAGTCAAATACAGTGCTTCTATACTAATTGCCAGGCGCTGAGACGAATGCCGCCAAGATCGAGCGTCTAAGACTTACGGTTCAAGAATTAGCCTCAGAAACAGTGGTTCTGAACATGCTGCTAATAGCTCGCCTGGGAAACATCCACAGAAGTCCAATATAGTGTTTTTTAGACTGGCTGCCACGAGCTGAAACGAATGCAACCAAGAGCGAGCGTCTGTGACTTACGGTTCAAGAGTTATTCACAGAAACATGGCTCTGAACTTTGCTGCCAGCCGCGAAAGCGAAAGTAACCAAGATCGAGCGTCTAGGATTTACTTGTGAATAGCTCACCTGGGAAACATCCAGAGAAGTCAGACAGTGCTTCTATACTAATTGCCAGGCGCTGAGACGAATGCCGCCAAGATCAAGCGTCTAAGACTTACGGTTCAAGAATTAGCCTCAGAAACAGTGGGAAACAGTGCTTCTATACTAATTGCCAGGCGCTGAGACGAATGCCGCCAACATCGAGCGTCTATTACTTACGGTTCAAGAGTTATTCACAGAAACATGGTTCTGAACTTTGCTGCCAGCCGCGAAAGCGAAAATAACCAAGATCGAGCATCTAGGATTTACTTGTCAATAGCTCGCATGGGAAACATCCAGTGAAGTCAAAGACAGTGCTTCTATACTAATTGCCAGGCGCTGAGACGAATACCGCCAAGATCGAGCGTCTATGACTTACGGTTCAAGAATTAGCCTCAGAAACAGTGGTTCTGAACATGCTGCCAATAGCTCGCCTGGGAAACATCCAGAGAAGTCCAATATAGTGTTTTTTAGACTGGCTGCCACGAGCTGAAACGAATGCAACCAGGAGCGAGCGTCTGTGACTTACGGTTCAAGAGTTATTCACAGAAACATGGTTCTGAACTTTGCTGCCAGCCGCGAAAGCGAAAGTAACCAAGATCGAGCGTCTAGGATTTACTTGTGAATAGCTCGCCTGGGAAACATCCAGAGAAGTCAAAGACAGTGCTTCTATACTAATTGCCAGGCGCTGAGAGGAATGCCGCCAAGATCGAGCGTCTATGACTTACGGTTCAAGAATTAGCCTCAGAAACAGTGGTTCTGAACATGCTGCTAATAGCTCGCCTGGGAAACATCCAGAGAAGTCCAATATAGTGTTTTTTAGACTGGCTGCCACGAGCTGAAACGAATGCAACCAAGAGCGAGCGTCTGTGACTTACGGTTCAAGAGTTATTCACAGAAACATGGTTCTGAACTTTGCTGCCAGCCGCGAAAGCGAAAGTAACCAAGATCGAGCGTCTAGGATTTACTTGTGAATAGCTCGCCTGGGAAACATCCAGAGAAGTCAAAGACAGTGCTTTTATACTAATTGCCAGGCGCTGAGACGAATGCCGCCAAGATCAAGCGTCTAAGACTTACGGTTCAAGAATTAGCCTCAGAAACAGTGGAAAACAGTGCTTCTATACTAATTGCCAGGCGCTGAGACGAATGCCGCCAAGATCGAGCGTCTATGACTTACGGTTCAAGAATTAGCCTCAGAAACAGTGGTTCTGAACATGCTGCCAATAGCTCGACTGGGAAACATCCAGAGAAGTCCAAGATAGTGTTTTTTAGACTGGCTGCCACGAGCTGAAACGAATGCAGCCAAGAGCGAGCGTCTGTGACTTACGGTTCAAGAGTTATTCACAGAAACATGGTTCTGAACTTTGCTGCCAGCCGCGAAAGCGAAAATAACCAAGATCGAGCGTCTAGGATTTACTTGTCAATAGCTCGCCTGGCAAACATCCAGAGAAGTCAAATACAGTGCTTCTATACTAATTGCCAGGCGCTGAGACGAATGCCGCCAAGATCGAGCGTCTAAGACTTACGGTTCAAGAATTAGCCTCAGAAACAGTGGTTCTGAACATGCTGCTAATAGCTCGCCTGGGAAACATCCAGAGAAGTCCAATATAGTGTTTTTTAGACTGGCTGCCACGAGCTGAAACGAATGCAACCAAGAGCGAGCGTCTGTGACTTACGGTTCAAGAGTTATTCACAGAAACATGGTTCTGAACTTTGCTGCCAGCCGCGAAAGCGAAAGTAACCAAGATCGAGCGTCTAGGATTTACTTGTGAATAGCTCGCCTGGGAAACATCCAGAGAAGTCAGACAGGGCTTCTATACTAATTGCCAGGCGCTGAGACGAATGCCGCCAAGATCAAGCGTCTAAGACTTACGGTTCAAGAATTAGCCTCAGAAACAGTGGGAAACAGTGCTTCTATACTAATTGCCAGGCGCTGAGACGAATGCCGCCAACATCGAGCGTCTATTACTTACGGTTCAAGAGTTATTCACAGAAACATGGTTCTGAACTTTGCTGCCAGCCGCGAAAGCGAAAATAACCAAGATCGAGCGTCTAGGATTTACTTGTCAATAGCTCGCATGGGAAACATCCAGTGAAGTCAAAGACAGTGCTTCTATACTAATTGCCAGGCGCTGAGACGAATACCGCCAAGATCGAGCGTCTATGACTTACGGTTCAAGAATTAGCCTCAGAAACAGTGGTTCTGAACATGCTGCCAATAGCTCGCCTGGGAAACATCCAGAGAAGTCCAATATAGTGTTTTTTAGACTGGCTGCCACGAGCTGAAACGAATGCAACCAGGAGCGAGCGTCTGTGACTTACGGTTCAAGAGTTATTCACAGAAACATGGTTCTGAACTTTGCTGCCAGCCGCGAAAGCGAAAGTAACCAAGATCGAGCGTCTAGGATTTACTTGTGAATAGCTCGCCTGGGAAACATCCAGAGAAGTCAAAGACAGTGCTTCTATACTAATTGCCAGGCGCTGAGACGAATGCCGCCAAGATCGAGCGTCTATGACTTACGGTTCAAGAATTAGCCTCAGAAACAGTGGTTCTGAACATGCTGCTAATAGCTCGCCTGGGAAACATCCAGAGAAGTCCAATATAGTGTTTTTTAGACTGGCTGCCACGAGCTGAAACGAATGCAACCAAGAGCGAGCGTCTGTGACTTACGGTTCAAGAGTTATTCACAGAAACATGGTTCTGAACTTTGCTGCCAGCCGCGAAAGCGAAAGTAACCAAGATCGAGCGTCTAGGATTTACTTGTGAATAGCTCGCCTGGGAAACATCCAGAGAAGTCAAAGACAGTGCTTTTATACTAATTGCCAGGCGCTGAGACGAATGCCGCCAAGATCAAGCGTCTAAGACTTACGGTTCAAGAATTAGCCTCAGAAACAGTGGGAAACAGTGCTTCTATACTAATTGCCAGGCGCTGAGACGAATGCCGCCAAGATCGAGCGTCTATGACTTACGGTTCAAGAATTAGCCTCAGAAACAGTGGTTCTGAACATGCTGCCAATAGCTCGCCTGGGAAACATCCAGAGAAGTCCAAGATAGTGTTTTTTAGACTGGCTGCCACGAGCTGAAACGAATGCAGCCAAGAGCGAGCGTCTGTGACTTAC
>NW_027462437.1:0-62426 GCF_050947455.1 Rhinoderma darwinii
TGGGGGGTTTATATTTCCGGTGATTGCGCGGTGTGGGGGGGTTATATTTCCGGTGATTGCGCGGTGTGGGGGGGTTATATTTCCGGTGATTGCGCGGTGTGGGGGGGTTTATATTTCCAGTGATTGCGCGGTGTGAGGGGTTTATATTTCCGGTGATTGCGCGGTGTGAGTGGTTTATATTTCCGGTGATTGCGCGGTGTGAGGGGTTTATACTTCCGGTGATTGCGCGGTGTGAGGGGTTTTATATTTCCGGTGATTGTGCGGTGTGAGGGGGTTAATATTTCCGGTGATTGCGAGGTGTGGGGGGTTTTATATTTCCGGTGATTGCGCGGTGTGAGGGGTTTTATATTTCCGCTGATTGCGAGGTGTGGGGGGTTTTATATTTCCGGAGATTGCGCGGTGTGGGGGTTTTTATATTTCCGGTTATTGTGCTGTGTGAGGGGTTTATATTTCCGGTGATTGCGCGGTGTGAGGGGTTTATATTTACGGTGATTGCGCGGTGTGAGGGGGTTTATATTTCCGGTGATTGCGCGGTGTGAGGGGTTTTATATTTCCGGTGATTGCACGGTGTGGGGGTTTTATATTTCCGGTGATTGCGCGGTGTGAGGGGTTTGATATTTCCGGTGATTGCGCGGTGTGAGGGGTTTTATATTTCCGGTGATTGCGCGGTGTGAGAGGTTTTATATTTCCGGTGATTGCGCGTTGTGGGGGGTTTTATATTTCCGGTGATTGCGCGGTGTGTGGGGTTTTATATTTCCGGTGATTGCGCGGTGTGAGGGGTTTATATTTCCGGTGATTGCGCGGTGTGAGGGGGTTTTATATTCCCGGTGATTGCGCGGTGTGGGGGGGGGTTTATATTTCCGGTGATTGCGCGGTGTGAGGGGTTTATATTTCCGGTGATTGCGCGGTGTGAGGGGTTTATATTTCCGGTGATTGCGCGGTGTGGGGGGGTTTTAAATTTCCGGTGATTGCGCGGTGTGGGGGGGGTTAATATTTCCGGTGATTGCGCGGTGTGAGGGGTTTATATTTAAGGTGATTGCGCGGTGTGAGGGGTTTATATTTCCGGTGATTGCGCAGTGTGAGGGGTTTATATTTCCGGTGATTGCGCGGTGTGAGGGGTTTATATTTCCGGTGGTTGCGCGGTGTGAGGGGTTTTATATTTCCGGTGATTGCGCGGTGTGAGGGGTTTATATTTCCGGTGATTGCGCGGTGTGGGGGGTTTTATATTTCCGGTGATTGCGCGGTGTGAGGGGTTTATATTTCCGGTGATTGCGCGGTGTGGGGGGTTTGTATTTCCGGTGAATGCGCGGTGAGGGGTTTATATTTCCGGTGATTGCGCGGTGTGGGGGGTTTGTATTTCCGGTGATTGCGTGGTGTGGGGGGGGTTTATATTTCCGGTGATTGCGCGGTGTGGGGGGTTTGTATTTCCGGTGATTGCGTGGTGTGGGGGGGTTTATATTTCCGGTGATTGCGCGGTGTGAGGGGTTTATATTTCCGGTGATTGCGCGGTGTGGGGGGGGGGGTTTATATTTCCGGTGATTGCGCGGTGTGGGGGGTTTATATTTCCGGTGATTGCACGGTGTGAGGTGTTTTATATTTCCGGTGATTGCGCGGTGTGAGGGGTTTTATATTTCCGGTGATTACGCGGTGTGGGGGAGGTTTATATTTCCGGTGATTGCGCGGTGTGGGGGGGTTTATATTTCCGGTGATTGCGCAGTGTGAGGGGTTTATATTTCCGGTGATTGCGCGGTGTGAGGGGTTTATATTTCCGGTGATTGCGCGGTGTGAGGGGTTTATATTTCCGGTGATTGCGCGGTGTGAGGGGTTTATATTTCCGGTGATTGCGCGGTGTGAGGGGGTTTATATTTCCGGAGATTGCGTGGTGTGGGGGGTTTTATATTTCCGGTGATTGCGCGGTGTGAGGGGTTTTATATTTCCGGTGATTGCGCGGTGTGAGGGGTTTATATTTCCTGTGATTGCGCGGTGTGAGTTTATATTTCCGGTGATTGCGTGGTGTGATGGGTTTATATTTCCGGTGATTGCGCGGTGTGAGGGGTTTTATATTTCCGGTGATTGCGCGGTGTGAGGGGTTTATATTTCCGGTGATTGCGCGGTGTGGGGGGTTTATATTTCCGGTGATTGCGCGGTGTGGGGGGTTTATATTTCCGGTGATTGCGCGGTGTGAGGGGTTTTATATTTCCGGTGATTGCGCGGTGTGAGGGGTTTTATATTTCCGGTGATTGCGCGGTGTGAGGGGTTTTATATTTCCGGTGATTGCGCGGTGTGAGGGGTTTTATATTTCCGGTGATTGCGCGGTGTGGGGGGGTTTTATATTTCCGGTGATTGCGCGGTGTGAGGGGTTTATATTTCTGATGATTGCGCGGTGTGAGGGGTTTATATTTCCGGTGATTGCGCGGTGTGGGGGGTTTATATTTCCGGTGATTGCGCGGTGTGAGGGGTTTTATATTTCCGGTGATTGCGCGGTGTGAGGTGTTTTATATTTCCGGTGATTGCGCGGTGTGAGGGGTTTATATTTCCGGTGATTGCGCGGTGTGAGGGGTTTATATTTCCGGTGATTGCGCGGTGTGAGGGGTTTATATTTCCGGTGATTGCGCGGTGTGAGGGGGTTTATATTTCCGGTGATTGCGCGGTGTGAGGGGTTTTATATTTCCGGTGATTGCGCGGTGTGGGGGTTTTATATTTCCGGTGATTGCGCGGTGTGAGGGGGGGTTTATATTTCCGGTGATTGCGCGGTGTGAGGGGTTTATATTTCCGGTGATTGCGTGGTGTGAGGGGGTTTATATTTCCGGTGATTGCGCGGTGTGAGGGGGTTTATATTTCCGGTGATTGCGCGGTGTGGGGGTTTTATATTTCCGGTGATTGCGCGGTGTGAGGGGGGGTTTATATTTCCGGTGATTGCGCGGTGTGAGGGGTTTATATTTCCGGTGATTGCGTGGTGTGAGGGGGTTTATATTTCCGGTGATTGCGCGGTGTGAGGGGGTTTATATTTCCGGTGATTGCGCGGTGTGAGGGGTTTATATTTCCGGTGATTGCGCGGTGTGAGGGGTTTATATTTCCGGTGATTGCGCGGTGTAAGGGGTTTATATTTCCGGTGATTGCGCGGTGTGAGGGGATTTATATTTCCGGTGATTGCGCGGTGTGAGGGGTTTATATTTCCGGTGATTGCGCGGTGTGAGGGGTTTATATTTCCGGTGATTGCGCGGTGTGGGGGGGTTTATATTTCTGGTAATTGCGCGGTGTGTGGGGGTTTTATATTTCCGGTGATTGCGCGGTGTGGGGGGGTTTTATATTTCCGGTGATTGCGCGGTGTGAGGGGTTTTATATTTCCGGTGATTGCGCGGTGTGGGGGGGTTTATATTTCCGGTGATTGCGCGGTGTGAGGGGTTTATATTTCCGGTGATTGCGCGGTGTGAGGGGTTTATATTTCCGGTGATTGCGTGGTGTGAGGGGGTTTATATTTCCGGTGATTGCGCGGTGTGAGGGGGTTTATATTTCCGGTGATTGCGCGGTGTGAGGGGGTTTATATTTCCGGTGATTGCGCGGTGTGAGGGGTTTTATATTTCCGGTGATTGTGCGGTGTGAGGGGTTTATATTTCCGGTGATTGCGCGGTGTGAGGGGTTTTATATTTCCGGTGATTGCGCGGTGTGAGGGGTTTATATTTCCGGTGATTGCGCGGTGTGAGGGGTTTTATATTTCCGGTGATTGCGCGGTGTGAGGGGTTTATATTTCCGGTGATTGCGCGGTGGGAGGGGTTTTATATTTCCGGTGATTGCGCGGTGTGAGGGGTTTATATTCCCGGTGATTGCGCGGTGTGAGGGGTTTATATTCCCGGTGATTGCGCGGTGTGAGGGGTTTTATATTTCCGGTGATTGTGCGGTGTGTGGGGTTTATATTTCCGGTGATTGCGCGGTGTGAGGGGGTTTATATTTCCGGTGATTGCGCGGTGTGAGGGGTTTTATATTTCCGGTGATTGCGCGGTGTGAGGGGTTTTATATTTCCGGTGATTGCGCGGTTTGAGGGGTTTATATTTCCGGTGATTGCGCGGTGTGGGGGGGTTTTATATTTCCGGTGATTGCGCGGTGTGGGGGTTTATATTTCCGGTGATTGCGCAGTGTGGGGGTTTATATTTCCGGTGATTGCGCGGTGTGGGGGGGTTATATTTCCGGTGATTGCGCGGTGTGGGGGGGTTATATTTCCGGTGATTGCGCGGTGTGGGGGGGTTATATTTCCGGTGATTGCGCGGTGTGGGGGGGTTTATATTTCCAGTGATTGCGCGGTGTGAGGGGGGGTTTATATTTCCGGTGATTGCGCGGTGTGGGGGTTTTATATTTCCGGTGACTGCGCGGTGTGAGGGGTTTATATTTCCGGTGATTGCACGGTGTGGGGGGTTTTATATTTTCGGTGATTGCGCGGTGTGAGGGGTTTTATATTTCCGGTGATTGCGCGGTGTGAGGGGTTTTATATTTCCGGTGATTGCGCGGTGTGAGGGGTTTATATTTCCGGTGATTGCGCGGTGTGAGGGGTTTATATTTCCGGTGATTGCGCGGTGTGAGGGGTTTATATTTCCGGTGATTGCGCGGTGTGAGGGGGTTTATATTTCCGGTGATTGCGCGGTGTGAGGGGTTTTATATTTCCGGTGATTGCGCGGTGTGAGGGGTTTTATATTTCCGGTGATTGCGCGGTTTGAGGGGTTTATATTTCCGGTGATTGCGCGGTGTGAGTGGTTTATATTTCCGGTGATTGCGCGGTGTGAGGGGTTTATATTTCCGGTGATTGCGCGGTGTGAGGGGGTTTATATTTCCGGTGATTGCGCGGTGTGAGGGGTTTTATATTTCCGGTGATTGCGCGGTGTGAGGGGTTTTATATTTCCGGTGATTGCACGGTGTGGGGGGGGGTTCATATTTCCGGTGATTGCGCGGTGTGGGGGGTTTTATATTTCCGGTGATTGCGCGGTGTGGGGGGTTTATATTTCCGGTGATTGCGCGGTGTGAGGGGTTTATATTTCAGGTGATTACGCGGTGTGGGGGGGTTTATATTTCCGCTGATTGCGCGGTGTGAGGGGTTTATATTTCCGGTGATTGCGCGGTGGGAGGGGTTTATATTTCCGGTAATTGCGCGGTGTGGGGGGGTTTTATATAACCGGTCGGCATCACGCAGTTTCTTCGGAGGACGGAGGAAGCCGCGATCTATAACTGATCAAATTCCGCGGTCGCTATTAATCACGAGGGGTTAAGCGGCCAGGATTGCGCGGTCTCTGATCTTGGCGGTTGCAGGCGGCTGTCAGTAGTCGTGTACGGTGCAGGCTCCGCTCCTTCTAGTGTGACGGCGCACGTACAGCATAATACTATAGATCTGATGTCACCAAGGGGTTAAACCCTCCTGTATTTTATATGTACAGCGCTAATAATAAATAATAATAATTACCAACACTGTGCCAGACAAAAACGCACCAAAACCGCACAGAAATGACCTCATGTAAACTTACTACTGCATCATGGGAAATCTCCTGACTGATAACAGAGAGAACACTAAACAACAGCGGTGACCGGAAGTCACGTACACCCGACCAGCGCTGCTCTCTACATCATACACGGCAACAGCTGAAGGACCAGTAATGACGTCACCACCATGTGACCGGGACAAGAGAGGCGGAGCTTATAACTGGAGAGGAGGCATAGCCCCACCCCTCATGTGACGTAATCATGAACGCTTCTCACCATAGCACAGGAGACCGGAACACTCACAGAACTCCGCCCCACATGTCACGTGATCAGCTTCACAGGTCTTTCCTCCACCACTTTTCTCAAATGATAAGCTCCACCCGTCCCAGTCACGTGGTGGTGATGTCATCACAGGTCCTTTTACCACAACACATTATATTTTGCACTGTTATGACCGATCACTCCTTCATCGCTCATATGATGCTCAGGACCCCTCATGTCACTTGATCATCACGCAGGTCCTTCATACATCGCTCACACTTCTAAACCCCCCCCCCCTGATGCCGCGGTCACGTGACCTTGATATCCCAGGTCCTTCCACCTCCGCCTCTCTTCACTAATAAGCTCCGCCTTTTCCTGTCACTTGGTGGTGACGTCATCACAGGTCCTTCAGCTGTTACGTGATGAGGTAAAGAGCAGCGCTGGTCGGGTGTTCTCTCTGTTGTCAATCATTGAGTGACCCCGCCCACTGGACTCCTTGCCGGGATTTAACCCCTCCAGTGCCGGCCTCTTTGGGGTAAGTGTTATTTCTGGTCTTTGTAGTGGTCGGGTGGTTTGTGGGACGAGTTTTGTAATGACATAATATTCGGGACTTACAACTTATTCACTGACTTTTATACATTTCTTGTTAATGTCGTTCACCGTGCGGTTTAAGGGAATGTTCACACGTAGCGAATACGACCCACAACACGCAAGGAAATCACCCCGAATATTCACCCCAAATGGTGGACATATAATCCTCCCGAATATCTACTCCGGAAATACAACAAGGCCGATCCCCACCTCTCCCAGCGTTACCATAGCAACACGCCCCTGCTCTTCCGGCTGTGTCCAGGTGACCCCTATAATGACATGTGACCTCTCCGGCCTGTGATTGGCTGCAGGGGTCACATGACGCCTTCTTTTTTATAGATGTGTAACCTGCAGCGTTGCTGTGAACACGCGGTGGAGCCGCAGAGGATTCTGGGAACAATGGCGGTTGTTGCGGAACTTGACTTTCCATTTCACTTAATGGGGAAATTCTGCAACAAATGCGCAGCGAATCCGCGGTATAAATGCGATATCCTGCGTGTCTATAATCCGCACCGCAGGTTAACCCCTTAATCACCAGGACGGGTTTAGTTGTTCCCTCAGATCTATTTCTTGTTTATTTTTCTGCCGGTCCCGCGGTGCGAGGATTAGATTCTGCCGGACGATACCAAATTTCTATGGTTTTTTTCATGATGTGCGATATTTACATAGAAATAACTTTTTGTTAGAAAACAATGTTATTTAGTGTCGCCATATTCTCATAGTTGCCAACAGTCCTGAATTTGCCGGGACTGTCCCAAATTTACAGAGACAGTCCCGGCAAATAACTGTCCCGGCCATTTTCAATTGTATTTGCATCCTCAGGACGCAGGTACTACTGAATACTGTGGCGGAGCAGGAAACTCTCCGCTCCCTGCTCTGCCATTCACTCCTCCGGGAGCGGAATACCCGGCCAGAGCGTCGGCAACCCTCTGACTGGGGATTCTACACTTAGCCTGGGCTCAGTCACTGACACATTAACGTTACTGAAGTGTTTAGACAGTGAATAGACATTCCTTCCAGCCAGGACGCCATGTCTATTCACAATCCCGACACTTCGGTAACGTTTCTGTGGTACTTACAGCAGAGCAAAGTGTAATCTCGCGAGATCTCGCTGTTAATGACCGGTTACAGGGAGATTACGCTTTGCTCTGCTGTAAACGTTAGTGAAGTGTCGGGATTGTGAATAGACATCGCGTCCTGGCTGGAAGGAATGTCTATTCACTGTCTAAACACTTCAGTAACGTTAATGTGTCAGTATAAGACAGCAGATCGTGAACAACGCAGTGTCACTATGCACTGACTAAATGAATGGAGAGGAGTGCATGACGCTGATTGGTCACTGATTGGTCAGCGTGATACACTCCTCTGTACAACGCCCACTTGGTCTAAAGTAAAAACACGCCCACTTGGGCATTAAGAAACTCATTAGCATAAATGTAAAATCGCTCCTAACGTGGTAAATATAGAACGTTTTTCTAAATATAAAGCATTACTGTCACCGACATTACAGCGCCGATCTCCTTATGTAGGAAATGGGGCACTTCTGCCAATTAACCCTAAGCCCAGAAAATGGCAAAAAGGCATCTAACAAGCGGACACCGTGACCAAAAGACTCATGAGGGCTGCGCAGGAAAAGGACCTTCTCGTCAGCGTACAGGCCCACCACAGCAGACCCTCCCTCCCACTGCACACCAGTTACCATAGGGGTGGATCTCAATCTAATAGCTATAGCTTCAATGGCAATAGCAAATAAAAGCGGTGAGAGGGGACATCCCTGCCGCGTACCCCGTGCCAGAGGAGAAGAATCAGAGGGGATGCCATTGACCACCACAATAGCCATAAGGGATTTATAGAGAAGTTGGATCCATGAGATAAATGTAGGAGCAAAGCTGTGAAGGCCGGCCAGAAGGAAGGAGCACTCAACAGAGTCGAACGCCTTCATAGTATCTAATGAAGCGACAGCCCAAGGCAAATGACGCATTCTACCCATCTGCATAAGTGTCTGTACACGTGTAATGTTTATAGATGTAGATTTACCGCGCATGAATTCAGTTTGGTCAGGGTGAATAATTGTTAGAACAACTTGATTCAGTCGCTTTGCCAGGATCTTAGGTAGGATTTTATAGTCCACGTTAACTAGGGAAATTGGTCTATAAGAACCACAATCAACAGGGTCTTTATCCGGCTTCAGTAGCACAATGATAGAAGCATCATCAAATGTAGAGGGAAGTGAGTGGCTGAGTAAAGCCTGGTTAAGAGTATCTAACAACATGGGGCCCATATGTTCCCGATACCTCCTATAACCTTCAATAGGGAGCCCATCAGGACCTGGGGATTTATGGAGAGACATTTCCCGAATAGCCTCTTGAAGTTCCGCCATCATCATAGGGGAGTCAAGCAATGTAACCTGCGATGAAGAGAGAGTAGGAAAAGTCAGATCCCTCAGATAAACTACAACGTCTGCGATGGTATGATTAGAGGTGGAACTATATAAAATGGTATAGTCCTTTCTAAATCTGGTAGCAATGGCATCCCCCTCTGTTAATAGACCACCCTCATTATCCTGAATTGGAGGAGTTATTGTGTCTAATTAAGTGGGCCAATAACTGACTGGATTGATTCTCCATCTCAAAATAATATTGACGTGTAATAAAACAATTTGCGCTTAGTCTTAAGGTGAAGCACATGTTTATATAAACGAGTGAAATGTAACCAACTAGCCTTGTGTGCGTCCGTGGGATCCGAAATATACAGCAACTCTGCGGAGGCCACACATTCCCCCGCCTCCCTCTCAGAGTGAGCCGTGGACTTTATAATACAAGAAATTGTAGATCGCAAACAACCACGCAAGTACGCCTTAAAGGTATCCCACTTCAGGGTATGAGAAATAGGTGCATCATGTACTTGTAAACATTGTATAATTTGGTCTGGGATGCGATCAGAGGGTCCAATAAGTGTCAACCAGAAAGGATGCAACTTCCAAGTAGGTAACAATCGCTGTCCAGGAAATTCCGACCTGACCAGTATCGCACTGTGGTCCGAAATCCCCCTGGAAGAGAGTGATCTGGAGGACACATAAATAGATAAGGCAGGAGAACCAAAATCATAATCAATCCTGGAGAGAACCTGTCTCCCAGGAGAATGACAAGTGTATTCCAGAACCTGTGGGTGACAATGTCTTCATAGATCAATCCTGGAGAGAGCCTGTCTCCCAGGAGAATGACAAGTGTATTCCAGAACCTGTGGGTGACAATGTCTTCATAGATCAATCCTGGAGAGAGCCTGTCTCCCAGGAGAATGACAAGTGTATTCCAGAACCTGTGGGTGACAATGTCTTCATAGATCAATCCTGGAGAGAGCCTGTCTCCCGGGAGAATGACAAGTGTATTCCAGAACCTGTGGGTGACAATGTCTTCATAGATCAATCCTGGAGAGAGCCTGTCTCCCAGGAGAATGACAAGTGTATTCCAGAACCTGTGGGTGACAATGTCTTCATAGATCAATCCTGGAGAGAGCCTGTCTCCCAGGAGAATGACAAGTGTATTCCAGAACCTGTGGGTGACAATGTCTTCATAGATCAATCCAGGCCAAACCTTCTATCAGCTGACACAAAGGAGTAGTGGGTGTTAAATTATGGGCGGGATCTTGTGAGAAACGGTCTATAGCCGGAGACATTACCTAATTTGATGTACAAAAGCAATAGCTGCCTGAAGGACGGAGGTGTTAGCCTGTGGTGGATTATATATACACAGAATAACATATGGCTTCGTGTCTATTTCAGCATAAACAAAAACGAAACCTCCAGCTGGGTCTCTTCGCGTCTGTATTGGATTCCATCGTACAGTGCGATGTATCAGCAGGGAAACCCCTCTAGAATAAAAAGTGTGAAAGGAGTGGCACGCCCATTGCATCCAAGGTTTCCTAAGGTAACTAGATCTTTCACTAATGAGGTGAGTCTCCTGTAAACAGATTAGGTGGGGACGGGATCGCCTAATATGAGGGAACCCCGAGGCCCGTCATCAAGGATCAATTGCCAGTCCTGGGCAGTACAGCAGCATACAATGGATGAGCAGAAAAAGGTATGGACAGAGTTATCAGAGTCAGTGGCATAGACATACACATGAACAACAATCAAACATAACAAAGTAACCGAGGAAAAGAACCCAGAAATGTCCCCACCAAGAACCATAGGTAGGGCAGACATTTGGGGTAGAAAAATTAGAATGGGGAATACTCGACTACGTCTTGGTCAGGCATCCATCCTGGCATCAGTAAGCATATAAGAAAAATGTTCTGGGTCTTTTTGTTTGTTTTTTACCAGTGAATCAGATGAGAACAATATATAGAAAGGAGAGAGATCCCCCTCTGGATCAACTGACCTGAGTAGCCAATGGTAGATATAGCGACATAAGGTACGGTATAACATCATAAAATATACAACATATCACCCAGTAACGTTCATCATGTGAAGAATGTCAGGCTGATCAACGGAGCATTCTCGAAGGGCCCACAGGTGAATGCTGAAGAGTCACTCAAGCCACCGGAGGATGCATCTGGAGCCACTCTCTCGCCGGGCTATGCAAGAAGACCACTTTGTCATCATAGGCAATTCGGAGACGAGCAGGGTATGCCATTGAGTATGGAATGTTTCACTCCTTAAACTTTCTTTTGAGCTCCATAAAGGTGGCGCGCTGCTTCTGGAGGTCTGCAGAAAAGTCAGGGAATATGGAAATAGTGGAATTGTTGAATTTTAATGGAGCTTTCAACCTGGACTGACGCAAAGACGTGTCTCGATCTCTGTAATTTAGAATCCCAACCAGGAATTGCCCGAGGGGCTGCACCTTGAGGCAGCGGCTTAGCCGGAACACGATGTGCCCTCTCAACCACAAAGCAAGGGGAAAAGGCTGGCGCCTCTAAGTTAGTCTTGAGCCATTGTTCAATAAACGGTTCAGGAGTTTTGCCCTCAGATTTTTCCGGTAAGCCAATTATACGTAAATTATTACGACGCAGTCTATTTTCAAGGTCATCAGTTTTGGATTGACAAGCATCCGCCTTCCGTGTAGTAGCAGCCAGGGTAGTAGCAAGAGGACCAATCCTGTCCTCTACTTGAGAAAGTCGCCCCTCCATCTCTCTCATACAGCCTTTCAGGTTCTGCATGTTGTGACGGAGCAAACTGACATCAAGGTTTATCTCATCAATCTGGCCTGTTAAAGAAGTTTTGCAAGCATCAATGGCCGATAGAAGTTGCAATGAAACCTGACGTAACGTAGGTTTAGGCTCAGTGTCGGAATCCATGCCGCCACTCGGTCGGGCATCGTCCTCTTTATTTTTGAGGTGAGTAGATCTCGTTTTACGTGGAGAGGAATTATCTTCGTCCTGATCAGTACGAGCAAAATCTTTTAGCTTATCCACTGCAGACTGAGGTTTAGATTTACGCATGGTGCACAGTATAGCTGAAATAGGTAGGTCTCACCCCACCAATAGTGTAGCAGCAAAAGTAAGGCAGCAGATACAGTCTCCTTTTAACAGAGTATGGCACACTGGTAGGAAGTTATATATGGTAAGTAAGCTCTATAGACAAAGGACCGGGTAGGCAGGCAGTCCCAGAATGTATAGTGAGCAGGTGAGCCAAATCAGTGACATAGATGTATAACAGGCATATATGCAAAATGGCTCCGTTAGGCCGCAACTCACCACCCAGATACTGGTAACAATGGAATCTCAGGGTCTCCCCTGAGAGAAATAAAAACTGTCGTCCCCAACTGAGCCTGAGGTCTGTACCTTCACCGGCTGTCAGGGGAGACAGATAAAGAATGTTTCACCATGCGTGCCTTGCAGACACAGACAGGCCGCCATTAACCACCAGCCGCCACGAGGAACAGAAGCCCATGCAACCAGGACCACGGAGTCTGACAGAGAGGACCAAAAGACACCTGGGAGAAGCAAGAGATGTCGGGCATAAACAGTGTACCTCCGATGCAAGTGGATGCAAGTCCTTCGTTGTCTCCTAGGCTGGGTTAATATCAAGTGGAAGTGCGTCGAGTGCAGGCTGCAGCAGAACACCAGGCCGTCGTGCACTGTTTCCGTCCGCAGGGCCGACGAAGTCACCGAAGAATGTCCCTGGGTAGCCTGCGAGGGGGAGAGGTATGCCCAGAGTTTGTCTGGTCCCAGTAAAAAGATTTACCAGCCAGGATGACAGGATAATCAGCAGGAGAAGTTACGGTCCCCGGGAGCTCAGCTCAGATACGACTATCCATGCTGCTTGCTGGCCACGCCCCAAAAATAATAATAATATTTAATAATATAATATATTATTACCCCTTTAAGGACACAGTATTTTGTCCTCTAATTGTGCCCACACAGTGTTTTGCCCCCTAAGTGCCATACACAGTAGATTTCCCCCTGTAGTGCCCTTACATAGAATAATGTCTGCTTAGTGGCCTTCACACAGTATAATGCCCCCCTCCCCTCGCTGGCACACACACAGCCCCCCTTGTAGATAGTGCCCCCTGTAGATTGTGCCATACAGCCTCCCTGTAGACTGTGCCATAATCCGCCACCCCTCCTTGTTGACAGTGTCATACAGCCCACCACCTCCCCCTTGTAGACAGTGCTGTTCATTCCCCCACCTCCCCCTTGTAGATCGTGACATACAACCCCCCACCTCCCCCATGTAGACAGTGCTATACAGAGCCGCAACTCCCCCTTGTAGATCATGCCATATAGCCCCCCACCTCCCCCATGTAGACAGTGCCATACAGCCCCTCACCTCCCCCTTGTAGACAGTGCCATACAGCCCCCCACCTCCCGATGTAGACAGTGCCATACTCCCCCCAACCCCCCACCTGCTCCTTATAGACAGTGCCCCAAACACAAAAAAATTGTACTCCTCTAGGCCCCGTTCCCAAGAGGAACTGAGCTGCTCCGCGACGGGATCCTTGCGTAGGCCGGCGTGATCCTGTAGCCTAGTGCAGAGTTTCCCAACCTTTTCGGACTCGAGGCACCACTGGAGAAATAAAATTTCCTCAGGGCACCCCTACCAAAAATTGTTTCGAGAAAGACAGAAAACAGCTAAAAACAAGCACTACACTGAGAATATGTTCACACAGCGTTTTTTGTAAGGCAGAAAATATCTTCCTCAAAATTCCTTCAGGAATTTTATAATGCCCCCCTCCCCTCGCTGGCACACACACAGCCCCCCTTGTAGATAGTGCCCCCTGTAGATTGTGCCATACAGCCCCTCACCTCCCCCTTGTAGACAGTGCCATACAGCCCCCCACCTCCCAATGTAGACAGTGCCATACTCCCCCCAAAATTCCTTCAGGAATTTTAACGCAGATTTTAAATTGACAGCGTTGTTTGACTTTTTTTTTAAGCCGTTGAAGCTAACGGAAAAGACGTAGGCAAAGAAAGCTCCAAACGAACGCCACAGGTATTTTCTGCCTCCTATTAACTTTAATTGGAGGTCAGAGGTGAAAACCACTTGAAGACCATCAGCCTGCCACTCTCACTTAAATGACCATCAGCCCACCACTCACAGATTCCCCTGTAGATAGTGCCACACAGCCCCATTGTAGATGATAGAACCCCCCCCCCCCTTCCTGTACATAGCGCTACTGTAGCTCCCTGAAAGAGCGGAATCCCCCTGTGGCTGGAGATTCCGCTCCTGGACGGAGCGCTTGATGACTCTGTCTATTTATGGACAGTGACGTCAAGGGCCTCTACTGAAGTGGAATCCCCGGTCACTGCATCGGCAACGCTGTGGACGGGGATTACGCTTCAGGAGTTGCCCCTGATGTCACTGTCCATATATGGACAGTTACATCAAGCGCTTCATCCAGGAGCGGAATCCCCAGCCACACAGTGGCGCTAGCAGATAGCAGAGCTGGGAGATACCTTCCTGCTTTGCTATAGTATTTAATAGTACCTGTGTACTGATCACGCAGACACTATTGAATGTGGCGTTGCTACAGCTGTAGCAGCTGCTAGTGGTGCCGCCGGCCATGGGGGGCCGATCCCGACTGGCAGCATGGGCGTCCTCATTCCCGGTGTCGCCGCTATGGCTGCTATGGGCGGAAAGGCGGATGCTGAGTCACCGGGCGCGGGCGCTTCTGAAACAAGCAGGGGAAAGGTAGCCAGTGCAGCGCCCCCTTCCACCTGCTAGAGTGATGCACCCAGTGCAATGGCACACCGTTCTGGCCGGCCCTTTGTGGCACTATGTACAAGGGGTGTGTGGCGCTTTCTACAAGGGGATGTTTGTGGCGCTATCTACAAGGGGGGTATGTGGCGTTATCTACAAGGGGATGTGTGTGGCATTATCCACAAGGTGATGTGTGTGGCTCTCCCTACAAGGGGGCTGTGTGTGGCGCAATCTACTGAAGGGCTGTGTGTGGCGCAATCTACAAGGGGGTGTGGTGCTTTCTACATGGGGGGGGGTGTGGTGCTATCTACAGGGGGGCTGTTTGTGGCGCTATCCACAGTAGGACTGTTTGTGGCGCGATCTACAGGGGGGCTGTGTGTGGCGCTATCTACAGGGGGGCTGTGTGTGGCGCTATCTACAGGTGGGCTGTGTGTGGCGCTATCTACAAGTAGGCTGTGTGTGTCCCTATCTACAGGTGCGATGTGTGTGGCCATATCTACAGGGGGGCTGTATGTGGCCCTATCTACAGGGGGGCTGTATGTGGCCCTATCTACAGGGGGGCTGTATGTGGCCCTATCTACAGGGGGGCTGTATGTGGCCCTATCTACAGGGGGGCTGTATGTGGCCCTATCTACAGGGGGGCTGTATGTGGCCCTATCTACAGGGGGGCTGTATGTGGCCCTATCTACAGGGGGGCTGTGTGTGGCCCTATCTACAGGGGGCTGTGTGTGGCGCTATCTACAGTAGGGTTGTTTTTGGCGCTATCTACAGGGGGGCTGTGTGTGGCGCTATCTACAGGGGCAGTGTTGAGCGCCATCTACAAGGGGCACTGAGTGTGGCGCTATCTACAGGGGGCTGTGTGTGGCGCTATCTACAGGGGGCTGTGTGGCACTATCTACAAGGGGCAGTGTGTGGCATTCCCTACAGGGAGCAATGTGTGGCATTCCCTACAGGGAGCAGTGTGTGGCATTCCCTACAGGGAGCAGTGTGTGACATTAGCGCCGAAACGCGCGTTGGGGTGGACCTTGGCTGCATTCATTCTGTTCATTCATTATGGGTATGTGAGACCTCATCTATTTTGTGTACTTTACTTACCTTATTACGGAATCTCTGCATGTTTGATCCCATTGCATTTATAAATGACATGTGTGTTGTTACGTTTATTGTACCATAGTACTGCTAACTTATTTTTTGACTATAGGGTGTGATTCTATTTAGTCTACAGTACTTTGCATTCACATATGCACATAGCTGACCTATTTACTTTAATAGACTATACTCTCAAAGACGCTCACACACTCATGTCATATTATTTTCCATCAAGGGATACACATGTGTCTCACTAACCGTTCATATATAGATACATGGTTTGGTTAATGCTCCAGTCAAGGATCCGTGTTTTTACTGTGGGTTTATGGATTCTTTTTACATGTCTTATTATATGTTAATAAAATATTTTTGTATTTTCATTACTTCTTTGTTTCTCAGCATTTATTTTCTCTTTTGGTCTCGCTATCTACAGGGGGCTGTGTGTGGCGCTATGTACAGGTGGGCTGTGTGTGGCCCTATCTACAAGGTGGCTGTGTGTGGCGCTATCTACAGGGTGGCTGTGTGTGGCGCTATCTACAGGGGGGCTGTGTGTGGCCCTATCTACAGGGGGGCTGTGTGTGGCCCTATCTACAGGGGGGCTGTGTGTGGCCCTATCTACAGGGGGGCTGTGTGTGGCCCTATCTACAGGGAAGCTGTGTGTGGCCCTATCTACAGGGGGGCTGTGTGTGGCCCTATCTACAGGGGGGCTGTGTGTGGCCCTATCTACAGGGGGGCTGTGTGTGGCCCTATCTACAGGGGGGCTGTGTGTGGCCCTATCTACAGGGGGGCTGTGTGTGGCCCTATCTACAGGGGGGCTGTGTGTGGCCCTATCTACAGGGGGGCTGTGTGTGGCCCTATCTACAGGGGGGCTGTGTGTGGCCCTATCTACAAGGGGCAGTGTGTGGCATTCCCTACAGGGAGCAGTGTGTGGCATTCCCTACAGGGAGCAGTGTGTGTGGTAATATCTACAGGGGGCAGTGTGTGTGGTAATATCTACAGGGGGCAGTGTGTGTGGTAATATCTACAGGGAGCAGTGTGTGTGTGGTAATATCTACAGGGAGCAGTGTGTGGTAATATCTACAGGGAGCAGTGTGTGTGGTAATATCTACAGGGAGCAGTGTATGTGGTAATATCTACAGGGGGCAGTGTGTGTGGTAATATCTACAGGGAGCAGTGTGTGTGTGGTAATATCTACAGGGAGCAGTGTGTGTGGTAATATCTACAGGGAGCAGTGTGTGGTAATATTTACAGGGAGCAGTGTGTGTGGTAATATCTACAGGGAGCAGTGTGTGGTAATATGTACAGCGAGCAGTGTGTGTGGCCCTATCTACAAGGGGCAGTGTGTGGCATTCCCTACAGGGAGCAGTGTGTGGCATTCCCTACAGGGAGCAGTGTGTGTGGTAATATCTACAGGGAGCAGTGTGTGTGGTAATATCTACAGGGAGCAGTGTGTGTGGTAATATCTACAGAGAGCAGTGTGTGTGGTAATATCTACAGGGAGCAGCGTGTGTGGTAATATCTACAGGGAGCAGTGTGTGGTAATATCTACAGGGAGCAGTGTGTGGTAATATCTACAGGGAGAAGTGTGTAGTAATATCTACAGGAAGCAGTGTGTGTGGTAATATCTACAGGGAGCAGTGTGTGGTAATATCTACAGTGAGCAGTGTGTGGTAATATCTACAGGGAGCAGTGTGTGGCATTCCCTACAGGGAGCAGTGTGTGTGGTAATATCTACAGGGAGCAGTGTGTGGTATTATCTACAGGGAGCAGTGTGTGGTAATATCTACAGGGAGCAGTGTGTGTGGTAATATCTACAGGGAGCAGTATGTGGTAATATCTACAGGGAGCAGTGTGTGTGGTAATATCTACAGGGAGCAGTGTGTGTGGTAATATATACAGGGAGCAGTGTGTGTGTGGTAATATCTACAGGGAGCAGTGTGTGTGGTAATATCTACAGGGAGCAGTGTGTGTGGTAATATCTACAGGGAGCAGTGTGTGGTAATATCTACAGGGGGGGCTGTGTGTGGCCCTATCTATAGTGGGCTGTGTGTGGTAATATATACAGGGAGCAGTGTGTGTGTGTGTGGTAATATCTACAGGGAGCAGTGTGTGGTAATATCTACAGGGAGCAGTGTCTGTGGTAATATATACAGGGAGCAGTGTGTGGTAATATCTACAGAGAGCAGTGTGTGTGGTAATATCTACAGGGGGCAGTGTGTGTGGTAATATCTACAGGGAGCAGTGTGTGTGGTAATATCTACAGGGAGCAGTGTGTGTGGTAATATCTACAGAGAGCAGTGTGTGTGGTAATATCTACAGAGAGCAGTGTGTGTGGTAATATCTACAGGGAGCAGTGTGTGTGGTAATATCTACAGGGAGCAGTGTGTGGTAATAACTCCAGGGAGCAGTGTGTGTGGTAATATCTACAGGGAGCAGTGTGTGTGGTAATATCTACAGGGAGCAGTGTGTGTGGTAGTATCTACAGGGAGCAGTGTGTGGTAATATCTACAGGGAGCAGTGTGTGTGGTAATATATACAGGGAGCAGTGTGTGTGTGGTAATATCTACAGGGGGGCTGTGTGTGTGTGTGGTAATATCTACAGGGAGCAGTGTGTGTGTGTGGTAATATCTACAGGGGGGCTGTGTGTGTGGTAATATCTACAGGGAGCAGTGTGGTAATATCTAAAGGGAGCAGTGTGTGTGGTAATATCTACAGGGAGCAGTGTGTGTGGTAATATCTACAGGGAGCAGTGTGTGTGGTAATATATACAGGGAGCAGTGTGTGTGTGGTAATATCTACAGGGAGCAGTGTGTGTGGTAATATCTACAGGGAGCAGTGTGTGGTAATATCTACAGGGGGGGCAGTGTGTGGTAATATCTACAGGGAGCAGTGTCTGTGGTAATATATACAGGGAGCAGTGTGTGTGGTAATATCTACAGAGAGCAGTGTGTGTGGTAATATCTACAGGGAGCAGTGTGGTAATATCTACAGGGAGCAGTGTGTGTGGTAATATCTACAGAGAGCAGTGTGTGTGGTAATATCTACAGAGAGCAGTGTGTGTGGTAATATCTACAGGGAGCAGTGTGGTAATATCTACAGGGAGCAGTGTGTGTGGTAATATATACAGGGAGCAGTGTGTGGTAATATCTACAGGGAGCAGTGTGTGTGGTGATATCTACAGGGAGCAGTGTGTGTGGTAATATCTACAGGGAGCAGTGTGTGTGGTAATATCTACAGGGAGCAGTGTGGTAATATCTACAGGGAGCAGAGTGTGTGGTAATATCTACAGAGAGCAGTGTGTGTGGTAATATCTACAGGGAGCAGTGTGTGTGGTAATATCTACAGGGAGCAGTGTGTGTGGTAATATCTACAGGGAGCAGTGTGTGTGGTAATATCTACAGGGAGCAGTGTGTGTGGTAATATCTACAGGGAGCAGTGTGTGTGTGGTAAGATCTACAGGGAGCAGTGTGTGGTAATATCTACAGGGAGCAGTGTGTGGTAATATCTACAGGGAGCAGTGTGTGGTAATATCTACAGGGAGCAGTGTGTGTGGTAATATCTACAGGGAGCAGTGTGTGGTAATATCTACAGGGAGCAGTGTGTGGTAATATCTACAGGGGGGGCTGTGTGTGGTAATATCTACAGAGAGCAGTGTGTGGTAATATCTACAGGGAGCAGTGTGTGGTAATATCTACAGGGAGCAGTGTGTGTGGTAATATCTACAGGGAGCAGTGTGTGTGGTAATATCTACAGAGAGCAGTGTGTGGTAATATCTACAGGGAGCAGTGTGTGTGGTAATATCTACAGGGAGCAGTGTGTGTGGTAATATCTACAGGGGGCAGTGTGTGTGGTAATATCTACAGGGAGCAGTGTGTGGTAATATGTACAGGGAGCAGTGTCTGTGGTAATATATACAGGGAGCAGTGTGTGTGGTAATATCTACAGAGAGCAGTGTGTGTGGTAATATCTACAGGGAGCAGTGTGTGTGGTAATATATACAGGGAGCAGTGTGTGGTAATATCTACAGGGAGCAGTGTGTGTGGTAATATATACAGGGAGCAGTGTGTGTGGTATTATCTACAGGGGGCAGTGTGTGGTAATATATACAGGGAGCAGTGTGTGGTAATATGTACAGGGAGCAGTGTGTGGTAATATCTACAGGGAGCAGTGTGTGTAGTAATATATACAGGGAGCAGTGTGTGGTAATATCTACAGGGAGCAGTGTGTAGTAATATCTACAGGGAGCAGCGTGTGTGGTAATATCTACAGGGAGCAGTGTGTGTGGTAATAGCTACAGGGAGCAGTGTGTGGTAATATCTACAGGGAGCAGTGTGTGTGTGGTAATATCTACAGGGAGCAGTGTGTGGTAATATCTACAGGGAGCAGTGTGTGGTAATATCTACAGGGAGAAGTGTGTAGTAATATCTACAGGGAGCAGTGTGTGTGGTAATATCTACAGGGAGCAGTGTGTGTGGTAATATCTACAGGGGCCAGTGTGTGTGGTAATATCTACAGGGGGCAGTGTGTGTGGTAATATCTACAGGGTGCAGTGTGTGTGTGGTAATATCTACAGGGAGCAGTGTGTGTGGTAATATCTACAGGGGGGCTGTGTGTGTGGTAATATCTACAGGGAGCAGTGTGTGTGGTAATATCTACAGGGAGCAGTGTGTGGTAATCTCTACAGGGATCAGTGTGTGTGGTAATATCTACAGGGAGCAGTGTGTGTGGTAATATCTACAGGGAGCAGTGTGTGTGGTAATATCTACAGTTAGCAGTGTGTGTGGTAATATCTACAGGGAGCAGTGTGTGGTAATATCTACAGGGAGCAGTGTGTAGTAATATCTACAGGGAGCAGTGTGTGGTAATATCTACAGGGAGCAGTGTGTGTGGTAATATCTACAGGGAGCAGTGTGTGTGGTAATATCTACAGGGGGCAGTGTGTGTGGTAATATCTACAGGGAGCAGTGTGTGTGTGGTAATATCTACAGGGAGCAGTGTGTGTGGTAATATCTACAGGGAGCAGTGTGTGGTAATATTTACAGGGAGCAGTGTGTGTGGTAATATCTACAGGGAGCAGTGTATGTGGTAATATCTACAGGGGGCAGTGTGTGGTAATATCTACAGGGAGCAGTGTGTGTGTGGTAATATCTACAGGGAGCAGTGTGTGTGGTAATATCTACAGGGAGCAGTGTGTGGTAATATTTACAGGGAGCAGTGTGTGTGGTAATATCTACAGGGAGCAGTGTGTGGTAATATGTACAGCGAGCAGTGTGTGTGGTAATATCTACAGGGAGCAGTGTATGGTAATATCTACAGGGAGCAGTGTGTGGTAATATCTACAGGGAGCAGTGTGTGGTAATATGTACAGGGAGCAGTGTGTGTGGTAATATCTACAGTGAGCAGTGTGTGGTAATATCTACAGGGAGCAGTGTGTGGTAATATCTACAGGGAGCAGTGTGTGGTAATATCTACAGGGAGCAGTGTGTGTGGTAATAGCTACAGGGAGCAGTGTGTGGTAATATCTACAGGGAGCAGTGTGTGGTAATATCTACAGGGAGCAGCGTGTGTGGTAATATCTACAGGGAGCAGCGTGTGTGGTAATATATACAGGGAGCAGTGTGTGTGTGTGGTAATATCTACAGGGAGCAGTGTGTGGTAATATCTACAGGGAGCAGTGTGTGTGGTAATATCTACAGGGAGCAGTGTGTGGTAATATCTACAGGGAGCAGTGTGTGGTAATATCTACAGGGAGAAGTGTGTAGTAATATCTACAGGGAGCAGTGTGTGTGGTAATATCTACAGGGAGGTGTGTGTGGTAATATCTACAGGGGGCAGTGTGTGTGGTAATATCTACAGGGGGCAGTGTGTGTGGTAATATCTACAGGGTGCAGTGTGTGTGTGGTAATGTCTACAGGGAGCAGTGTGTGGTAATATTTACAGGGAGCAGTGTGTGTGGTAATATCTACAGGGAGCAGTGTGTGTGGTAATATCTACAGGGAGCAGTGTGTGGTAATATCTACAGGGAGCAGTGTGTGGTAATATCTACAGGGAGCAGTGTGTGGTAATCTCTACAGGGAGCAGTGTGTGTGGTAATATCTACAGGGAGCAGTGTGTGTGGTAATATCTACAGGGGGCAGTGTGTGTGGTAATATCTACAGGGAGCAGTGTGTGTGGTAATATCTACAGGGGGCAGTGTGTGTGGTAATATCTACAGGGGGCAGTGTGTGTGGTAATATCTACAGGGAGCAGTGTGTGTGTGGTAATATCTACAGGGAGCAGTGTGTGTGTGGTAATATCTACAGGGAGCAGTGTATGTGGTAATATCTACAGGGAGCAGTGTGTGTGTGGTAATATCTACAGGGAGCAGTGTGTGTGGTAATATCTACAGGGAGCAGTGTGTGGTAATATTTACAGGGAGCAGTGTGTGTGGTAATATCTACAGGGAGCAGTGTGTGGTAATATGTACAGCGAGCAGTGTGTGTGGTAATATCTACAGGGAGCAGTGTATGGTAATATCTACAGCGAGCAGTGTGTGTGGTAATATCTACAGGGAGCAGTGTATGGTAATATCTACAGGGAGCAGTGTGTGGTAATATCTACAGGGAGCAGTGTCTGTGGTAATATATACAGGGAGCAGTGTGTGTGGTAATATCTACAGAGAGCAGTGTGTGTGGTAATATCTACAGGGAGCAGTGTGTGGTAATATCTACAGGGAGCAGTGTGTGGTAATATCTACAGGGAGCAGTGTGTGGTATTATCTACAGGGAGCAGTGTGTGTGGTAATATCTACAGGGAGCAGTGTGTGGTAATATCTACAGGGAGCAGTGTGTGTGGTAATATCTACAGGGAGCAGTGTGTGTGTGGTAATATCTACAGGGAGCAGTGTGTGTGGTAATATCTACAGGGAGCAGTGTGTGGTAATATCTACAGGGGGGGCTGTGTGTGGCCCTATCTATAGTGGGCTGTGTGTGGTAATATATACAGGGAGCAGTGTGTGTGTGTGTGTGGTAATATCTACAGGGAGCAGTGTGTGGTAATATCTACAGGGAGCAGTGTCTGTGGTAATATATACAGGGAGCAGTGTGTGTGGTAATATCTACAGAGAGCAGTGTGTGTGGTAATATCTACAGGGAGCAGTGTGGTAATATCTACAGGGAGCAGTGTGTGTGGTAATATCTACAGAGAGCAGTGTGTGTGGTAATATCTACAGAGAGCAGTGTGTGTGGTAATATCTACAGGGAGCAGTGTGTGTGGTAATATCTACAGGGAGCAGTGTGTGGTAATAACTCCAGGGAGCAGTGTGTGTGGTAATATCTACAGGGAGCAGTGTGTGTGGTAATATCTACAGGGAGCAGTGTGTGTGGTAATATCTACAGGGAGCAGTGTGTGTGGTAATATCTACAGGGAGCAGTGTGTGTGGTAATATCTACAGGGAGCAGTGTGGTAATATCTACAGGGAGCAGTGTGTGTGGTAATATCTTCAGAGAGCAGTGTGTGTGGTAATATCTACAGGGGGCAGCGTGTGTGGTAATATCTACAGGGAGCAGTGTGTGGTGATATCTACAGGGAGCAGTGTGTGTGGTAATATCTACAGGGAGCAGTGTGTGTGGTAATATCTACAGGGAGCAGTGTGTGTGGTAATATCTACAGGGAGCAGTGTGTGTGTGGTAATATCTACAGGGAGCAGTGTGTGGTAATATCTACAGGGAGCAGTGTGTGTGGTAATATCTACAGGGAGCAGTGTGTGTGGTAATATCTACAGGGAGCAGTGTGTGGTAATATCTACAGGGAGCAGTGTGTGGTAATATCTACAGGGGGGGCTGTGTGTGGTAATATCTACAGAGAGCAGTGTGTGTGGTAATATCTACAGGGAGCAGTGTGTGTGGTAATATCTACAGGGAGCAGTGTGTGGTAATATGTACAGGGAGCAGTGTCTGTGGTAATATATACAGGGAGCAGTGTGTGTGGTAATATCTACAGAGAGCAGTGTGTGTGGTAATATCTACAGAGAGCAGTGTGTGTGGTAATATATACAGGGAGCAGTGTGTGGTAATATCTACAGGGAGCAGTGTGTGTGGTAATATATACAGGGAGCAGTGTGTGTGGTATTATCTACAGGGGCAGTGTGTGGTAATATATACAGGGAGCAGTGTGTGTGGTAATATATACAGGGAGCAGTGTGTGGTAATATGTACAGGGAGCAGTGTGTGGTAATATGTACAGGGAGCAGTGTGTGGTAATATCTACAGGGAGCAGTGTGGTAATATCTACAGGGAGCAGTGTGTGTGGTAATATCTACAGGGAGCAGTGTGTGGTAATATCTACAGGGAGCAGTGTGTGGTAATATCTACAAGGAGCAGTGTCTGTGGTAATATATACAGGGAGCAGTGTGTGTGGTAATATCTACAGAGAGCAGTGTGTGTGGTAATATCTACAGAGAGCAGTGTGTGTGGTAATATCTACAGGGAGCAGTGTGTGGTAATATCTACAGGGAGCAGTGTGTGTGGTATTATCTACAGGGAGCAGTGTGTGGTAATATCTACAGGGAGCAGTGTGTGTGGTAATATCTACAGGGAGCAGTGTCTGTGGTAATATCTACAGGGAGCAGTGTGTGTGGTAATATCTACAGAGAGCAGTGTGTGTGGTAATATCTACAGGGAGCAGTGTGTGTGGTAATATCTACAGGGAGCAGTGTGTGGTAATATCTACAGGGAGCAGTGTGTGTGGTAATATCTACAGAGAGCAGTGTGTGTGGTAATATCTACAGAGAGCAGTGTGTGTGGTAATATCTACAGGGAGCAGTGTCTGTGGTAATATCTACAGGGAGCAGTGTGTGTGGTAATATCTACAGAGAGCAGTGTGTGTGGTAATATCTACAGGGAGCAGTGTGTGGTAATATCTACAGGGAGCAGTGTGTGTGGTAATATCTACAGGGAGCAGTGTGTGGTAATATCTACAGGGAGCAGTGTGTCTGGTAATATCTACAGAGAGCAGTGTGTGGTAATATCTACAGGGAGCAGTGTGTCTGGTAATATCTACAAGGAGCAGTGTGTGTGGTAATATCTACAGGGAGCAGTGTGTGGTAATATCTACAGGGAGCAGTGTGTGTGGTAATATCTACAGGGAGCAGTGTGTGTGGTAATATCTACAGGGAGCAGTGTGTGGTAATATCTACAGGGAGCAGTGTGTGGTAATATCTACAGGGAGCAGTGTGTGTGTGTGGTAATATCTACAGGGAGCAGTGTGTGTGTGGTAATATCTACAGGGAGCAGTGTGTGTGGTAATATCTACAGGGGGTCTGTGTGTGTGGTAATATCTACAGGGAGCAGTGTGGTAATATCTACAGGGAGCAGTGTGTGTGGTAATATCTACAGGGAGCAGTGTGTGGTAATATCTACAGGGAGCAGTGTGTGTGGTAATATCTACAGGGGGGGCTGTGTGTGACCCTATCTATAGTGGGCTGTGAGTGGTAATATCTACAGGGAGCAGTGTGTGTGGTAATATCTACAGGGAGCAGTGTGTGGTAATATCTACAGGGAGCAGTGTGTGATAATATCTACAGGGAGCAGTGTGTGTGGTAATATCTACAGGGAGCAGTGTGTGTGGTAATCTCTACAGGGAGCAGTGTGTGTGGTAATATCTACAGGGAGCAGTGTGTGTGTGGTAATATCTACAGGGAGCAGTGTGTGTGGTAATATCTACAGGGAGCAGTGCGTGTGGTAATATATACAGGGAGCAGTGTGTGTGTGGTAATATCTACAGGGAGCAGTGTGTGGTAATATCTACAGGGAGCAGTGTGTGTGGTAATATCTACAGGGAGCAGCGTGTGTGGTAATATCTACAGGGAGCAGTGTGTGTGTGGTAATATCTACAGGGAGCAGTGTGTGGTAATATCTACAGGGAGCAGTGCGCGTGGTAATATATACAGGGAGCAGTGTGTGTGTGGTAATATCTACAGGGAGCAGTGTGTGGTAATATCTACAGGGAGCAGTGTGTGTGGTAATATCTACAGGGGGCAGTGTGTGGTAATATCTACAGGGAGCAGTGTGTGTGGTAATATCTACAGGAAGCAGTGTGTGTGGTAATATCTACAGGAAGCAGTGTGTGTGGTAATATCTACAGGGAGCAGTGTGTGGTAATATCTACAGGGGGGGCTGTGTGTGGTAATATCTACAGGGAGCAGTGTGTGTGGTAATATATACAGGGAGCAGTGTGTGTGGTAATATCTACAGGGAGCAGTGTGTGTGGTAGTATCTACAGGGAGCAGTGTGTGGTAATATCTACAGGGAGCAGTGTGTGTGGTAATATATACAGGGAGCAGTGTGTGTGTGGTAATATCTACAGGGGGGCTGTGTGTGTGGTAATATCTACAGGGAGCAGTGTGTGTGTGTGGTAATATCTACAGGGGGGCTGTGTGTGTGGTAATATCTACAGGGAGCAGTGTGTGTGGTAATATATACAGGGAGCAGTGTGTGTGGTAATATCTACAGGGAGCAGTGTGTGTGGTAATATCTACAGGGAGCAGTGTGTTGTAATATCTACAGGGGGGGCTGTGTGTGGCCCTATCTATAGTGGGCTGTGTGTGGTAATATATACAGGGAGCAGTGTGTGAGTGTGGTAATATCTACAGGGAGCAGTGTGTGGTAATATCTACAGGGAGCAGTGTCTGTGGTAATATATACAGGGAGCAGTGTGTGTGGTAATATATACAGGGAGCAGTGTGTGTGGTAATATCTACAGGGAGCAGTGTGGTAATATCTACAGGGAGCAGTGTGTGTGGTAATATCTACAGAGAGCAGTGTGTGTGGTAATATCTACAGAGAGCAGTGTGTGTGGTAATATCTACAGGGAGCAGTGTGGTAATATCTACAGGGAGCAGTGTGTGTGGTAATATCTACAGGGAGCAGTGTGTGTGGTAATATCTACAGGGAGCAGTGTGTGTGGTAATATCTACAGGGAGCAGTGTGGTAATATCTACAGGGAGCAGTGTGTGTGGTAATATCTACAGAGGGCAGTGTGTGTGGTAATATCTACAGGGGGCAGCGTGTGTGGTAATATCTACAGGGAGCAGTGTGTGTGGTGATATCTACAGGGAGCAGTGTGTGTGGTGATATCTACAGGGAGCAGTGTGTGTGGTAATATCTACAGGGAGCAGTGTGTGTGGTAATATCTACAGGGAGCAGTGTGTGTGTGGTAATATCTACAGGGAGCAGTGTGTGGTAATATCTACAGGGAGCAGTGTGTGGTAATATCTACAGGGAGCAGTGTGTGGTAATATCTACAGGGAGCAGTGTGTGTGGTAATATCTACAGGGAGCAGTGTGTGGTAATATCTACAGGGAGCAGTGTGTGGTAATATCTACAGGGAGCAGTGTGTGTGTGTGGTAATATCTACAGGGAGCAGTGTGTGGTAATATCTACAGGGGGGCTGTGTGTGTGGTAATATCTACAGGGAGCAGTGTGTGTGGTAATATCTACAGGGAGCAGTGTGTGGTAATATGTACAGGGAGCAGTGTCTGTGGTAATATATACAGGGAGCAGTGTGTGTGGTAATATCTACAGAGAGCAGTGTGTGTGGTAATATCTACAGGGAGCAGTGTGTGTGGTAATATATACAGGGAGCAGTGTGTGGTAATATCTACAGGGAGCAGTGTGTGTGGTAATATATACAGGGAGCAGTGTGTGTGGTATTATCTACAGGGGGCAGTGTGTGGTAATATATACAGGGAGCAGTGTGTGTGGTAATATATACAGGGAGCAGTGTGTGGTAATATGTACAGGGAGCAGTGTGTATGTGGTAATATCTACAGGGAGCAGTGTGTCTGTGGTAATATATACAGGGAGGTGTGTGTGGTAATATCTACAGGGAGCAGTGTGTGGTAATATCTACAGGGAGCAGTGTGTGGTAATATCTACAGGGAGCAGTGTGTGTGGTAATATATACAGGGAGCAGTGTGTAGTAATATCTACAGGGAGCAGCGTGTGTGGTAATATCTACAGGGAGCAGCGTGTGTGGTAATAGCTACAGGGAGCAGTGTGGTAATATCTACAGGGAGCAGTGTGTGTGTGGTAATATCTACAGGGAGCAGTGTGTGGTAATATCTACAGGGAGCAGTGTGTGGTAATATCTACAGGGAGAAGTGTGTAGTAATATCTACAGGGAGCAGTGTGTGGTAATATCTACAGGGAGCAGCGTGTGTGTGGTAATATCTACAGGGAGCAGTGTGTGGTAATATGTACAGGGAGCAGTGTGTGTGGTAATATATACAGGGAGCAGTGTGTGTGGTAATATCTACAGGGAGCAGTGTGTGTGGTAATATCTACAGGGGGCAGTGTGTGTGGTAATATCTACAGGGGGCAGTGTGTGTGGTAATATCTACAGGGTGCAGTGTGTGTGTGGTAATATCTACAGGGAGCAGTGTGTGTGGTAATATCTACAGGGGGGCTGTGTGTGTGGTAATATCTACAGGGAGCAGTGTGTGGTAATATTTACAGGGAGCAGTGTGTGTGGTAATATCTACAGGGAGCAGTGTGTGGTAATATCTACAGGGAGCAGTGTGTGGTAATATCTACAAGGAGCAGTGTCTGTGGTAATATATACAGGGAGCAGTGTGTGTGGTAATATCTACAGAGAGCAGTGTGTGGTAATATCTACAGAGAGCAGTGTGTGTGGTAATATCTACAGGGAGCAGTGTGTGGTAATATCTACAGGGAGCAGTGTGTGTGGTAATATCTACAGAGAGCAGTGTGTGTGGTAATATCTACAGGGAGCAGTGTGTCTGGTAATATCTACAAGGAGCAGTGTGTGTGGTAATATCTACAGGGAGCAGTGTGTGTGGTAATATCTACAGGGAGCAGTGTGTGTGGTAATCTCTACAGGGAGCAGTGTGTGTGGTAATATCTACAGGGAGCAGTGTGTGTGGTAATATCTACAGGGAGCAGTGTGTGTGTGGTAATATCTACAGGGAGCAGTATGTGGTAATATCTACAGGGAGCAGTGTGTGTGTGTGGTAATATCTACAGGGAGCAGTGTGTGTGGTAATATCTACAGGGAGCAGTGTGTGTGTGGTAATATCTACAGGGAGCAGTGTGTGGTAATATCTACAGGGAGCAGTGTGTGTGGTAATATCTACAGAGAGCAGTGTGTGGTAATATCTACAGGGAGCAGTGTGTGTGTGGTAATATGTACAGGGAGCAGCGTGTGTGGTAATATCTACAGGGAGCAGTGTGTGTGGTAATATCTACAGGGAGCAGTGTGTGTGTGGTAATATCTACAGGGAGCAGTATGTGGTAATATCTACAGGGAGCAGTGTGTGTGTGGTAATATCTACAGGGAGCAGTGTGTGTGGTAATATCTACAGGGAGCAGTGTGTGTGTGGTAATATCTACAGGGAGCAGTGTGTGGTAATATCTACAGGGAGCAGTGTGTGTGGTAATATCTACAGAGAGCAGTGTGTGGTAATATCTACAGGGAGCAGTGTGTGTGTGGTAATATATACAGGGAGCAGCGTGTGTGGTAATATCTACAGGGAGCAGTGTGTGTGGTAATATCTACAGGGAGCAGTGTGTGTGGTAATATCTACAGAGAGCAGTGTGTGGTAATATCTACAGGGAGCATTGTGTGTGTGGTAATATATACAGGGAGCAGCGTGTGTGGTAATATCTAGCAGCGTGTGTGGTAATATCTACAGGGAGCAGTGTGGTAATATCTACAGGGAGCAGTGTGTGTGTGGTAATATCTACAGGGAGCAGTGTGTGGTAATATCTACAGGGAGCAGTGTGTGTGTGGTAATATCTACAGGGAGCAGTGTGTGGTAATATCTACAGGGAGCAGTGTGTATGGTAATATCTACAGGGAGCAGTGTGTGGTAATATCTACAGGGAGCAGTGTGTGGTAATATCTACAGGGAGCAGTGTGTGTGGTAATATCTACAGGGAGCAGTGTGTGTGGTAATATCTACAGGGAGCAGTGTGTGTGGTAATATATACAGGGAGCAGTGTGTGGTAATATCTACAGGGAGCAGTGTGTGTGATAATATCTACAGGGAGCAGTGTGTGTGGTAATATCTACAGGGGGGCTGTGTGTGTGGTAATATCTACAGGGAGCAGTGTGTGGTAATATCTACAGGGAGCAGTGTGTGTGGTAATATATACAGGGAGCAGTGTGTGGTAATATCTACAGGGAGCAGTGTGTATGTGGTAATATCTACAGGGAGCAGTGTGTCTGTGGTAATATATACAGGGAGGTGTGTGTGGTAATATCTACAGGGAGCAGTGTGTGGTAATATCTACAGGGAGCAGTGTGTGTGGTAATAAATACAGGGAGCAGCGTGTGTGGTAATATCTACAGGGAGCAGTGTGTGTGGTAATATCTACAGGGAGCAGTGTGTGGTAATATCTACAGGGAGCAGTGTGTGGTAATATCTACAGGGAGCAGTGTGTGTGGTAATATCTACAGAGAGCAGTGTGTGTGGTAATATCTACAGGGAGCAGTGTGTGTGGTAATATCTACAGGGAGCAGTGTGTGTGGTAATATCTACAGGGAGCAGTGTGTGTGGTAATATCTACAGGGAGCAGTGTGTGTGGTAATATCTACAGGGGGCAGTGTGTGTGGTAATATCTACAGGGAGCAGTGTGTGTGTGGTAATATCTACAGGGAGCAGTGTGTGTGGTAATATCTACAGGGAGCAGTGTGGTAATATTTACAGGGAGCAGTGTGTGTGGTAATATCTACAGGGAGCAGTGTATGTGGTAATATCTACAGGGGGCAGTGTGTGTGGTAATATCTACAGGGAGCAGTGTGTGTGTGGTAATATCTACAGGGAGCAGTGTGTGTGGTAATATCTACAGGGAGCAGTGTGTGGTAATATTTACAGGGAGCAGTGTGTGTGGTAATATCTACAGGGAGCAGTGTGTGGTAATATGTACAGCGAGCAATGTGTGTGGTAATATCTACAGGGAGCAGTGTATGGTAATATCTACAGGGAGCAGTGTGTGGTAATATCTACAGGGAGCAGTGTGTGGTAATATGTACAGGGAGCAGTGTGTGTGGTAATATCTACAGGGAGCAGTGTGTGGTAATATCTACAGGGAGCAGTGTGTGGTAATATCTACAGGGAGCAGTGTGTGGTAATATCTACAGGGAGCAGTGTGTGGTAATATCTACAGGGAGCAGCGTGTGTGTGGTAATAGCTACAGGGAGCAGTGTGTGGTAATATCTACAGGGAGCAGTGTGTGGTAATATCTACAGGGAGCAGCGTGTGTGGTAATATATACAGGGAGCAGTGTGTGTGTGTGGTAATATCTACAGGGAGCAGTGTGTGGTAATATCTACAGGGAGCAGTGTGTGTGGTAATATCTACAGGGAGCAGTGTGTGGTAATATCTACAGGGAGCAGTGTGTGGTAATATCTACAGGGAGAAGTGTGTAGTAATATCTACAGGGAGCAGTGTGTGTGGTAATATCTACAGGGAGCAGTGTGTGTGGTAATATCTACAGGGGGCAGTGTGTGTGGTAATATCTACAGGGGGCAGTGTGTGTGGTAATATCTACAGGGTGCAGTGTGTGTGTGGTAATATCTACAGGGAGCAGTGTGTGGTAATATTTACAGGGAGCAGTGTGTGTGGTAATATCTACAGGGAGCAGTGTATGTGGTAATATCTACAGGGGGCAGTGTGTGTGGTAATATCTACAGGGAGCAGTGTGTGTGTGGTAATATCTACAGGGAGCAGTGTGTGTGGTAATATCTACAGGGAGCAGTGTGTGGTAATATTTACAGGGAGCAGTGTGTGTGGTAATATCTACAGGGAGCAGTGTGTGGTAATATGTACAGCGAGCAATGTGTGTGGTAATATCTACAGGGAGCAGTGTATGGTAATATCTACAGGGAGCAGTGTGTGGTAATATCTACAGGGAGCAGTGTGTGGTAATATGTACAGGGAGCAGTGTGTGTGGTAATATCTACAGGGAGCAGTGTGTGGTAATATCTACAGGGAGCAGTGTGTGGTAATATCTACAGGGAGCAGTGTGTGGTAATATCTACAGGGAGCAGTGTGTGGTAATATCTACAGGGAGCAGCGTGTGTGTGGTAATAGCTACAGGGAGCAGTGTGTGGTAATATCTACAGGGAGCAGTGTGTGGTAATATCTACAGGGAGCAGCGTGTGTGGTAATATATACAGGGAGCAGTGTGTGTGTGTGGTAATATCTACAGGGAGCAGTGTGTGGTAATATCTACAGGGAGCAGTGTGTGTGGTAATATCTACAGGGAGCAGTGTGTGGTAATATCTACAGGGAGCAGTGTGTGGTAATATCTACAGGGAGAAGTGTGTAGTAATATCTACAGGGAGCAGTGTGTGTGGTAATATCTACAGGGAGCAGTGTGTGTGGTAATATCTACAGGGGGCAGTGTGTGTGGTAATATCTACAGGGGGCAGTGTGTGTGGTAATATCTACAGGGGGCAGTGTGTGTGGTAATATCTACAGGGGGCAGTGTGTGTGGTAATATCTACAGGGTGCAGTGTGTGTGTGGTAATATCTACAGGGAGCAGTGTGTGGTAATATTTACAGGGAGCAGTGTGTGTGGTAATATCTACAGGGAGCAGTGTGTGTGGTAATATCTACAGGGAGCAGTGTGTGGTAATATCTACAGGGAGCAGTGTGTGGTAATATCTACAGGGAGCAGTGTGTGGTAATCTCTACAGGGAGCAGTGTGTGTGGTAATATCTACAGGGAGCAGTGTGTGTGGTAATATCTACAGGGGGCAGTGTGTGTGGTAATATCTACAGGGGGCAGTGTGTGTGGTAATATCTACAGGGAGCAGTGTGTGTGTGGTAATATCTACAGGGAGCAGTGTGTGTGGTAATATCTACAGGGAGCAGTGTGTGTGGTAATATCTACAGGGAGCAGTGTATGTGGTAATATCTACAGGGAGCAGTGTGTGTGTGGTAATATCTACAGGGAGCAGTGTGTGTGGTAATATCTACAGGGAGCAGTGTGTGGTAATATTTACAGGGAGCAGTGTGTGTGGTAATATCTACAGGGAGCAGTGTGTGGTAATATGTACAGCGAGCAGTGTGTGGTAATATCTACAGGGAGCAGTGTGTGTGGTAATATCTACAGGGAGCAGTGTGTGTGGTAATATCTACAGGGAGCAGTGTGTGTGGTAATATCTACAGGGAGCAGTGTATGGTAATATCTACAGGGAGCAGTGTGTGGTAATATCTACAGGGAGCAGTGTCTGTGGTAATATATACAGGGAGCAGTGTGTGTGGTAATATCTACAGAGAGCAGTGTGTGTGGTAATATCTACAGGGAGCAGTGTGTGGTAATATCTACAGGGAGCAGTGTGTGTGGTAATATCTACAGGGGGGGCTGTGAGTGGTAATATCTACAGGGAGCAGTGTGTGTGGTAATATCTACAGGGAGCAGTGTGTGGTAAAATCTACAGGGAGGTGTGTGTGGTAATATCTACAGGGGGCAGTGTGTCTGGTAATATCTACAGGGAGCAGTGTGTGTGGTAATATCTACAGGGAGCAGTGTGTGGTAATATCTACAGGGAGCAGTGTGTGTGGTAATATGTACAGGGAGCTGTGTGTGTGGTAATATATACAGGGAGCAGTGTGTGTGTGTGGTAATATCTACAGGGGGGCTGTGTGTGTGGTAATATCTACAGGGAGCAGTGGTAATATCTACAGGGAGCAGTGTGTGGTAATATCTACAGGGAGCAGTGTGTGTGGTAATATCTACAGGGGGCAGTGTGTCTGGTAATATCTACAGGGAGCAGTGTGTGTGGTAATATCTACAGGGAGCAGTGTGTGGTAATATCTACAGGGAGCAGTGTGTGTGGTAATATGTACAGGGAGCAGTGTGTGTGGTAATATATACAGGGAGCAGTGTGTGTGTGGTAATATCTACAGGGAGCAGTGTGTGTGTGTGGTAATATCTACAGGGAGCAGTGTGTGGTAATATCTACAGGGGGGGCTGTGTGTGGCCCTATCTATAGTGGGCTGTGTGTGGTAATATGCACAGGGAGCAGTGTGTGTGTGTGGTAATATCTACAGGGAGCAGTGTGTGGTAATATCTACAGGGAGCAGTGTGTGGTAATATGTACAGGGAGCAGTGTGTGTGGTAATATATACAGGGAGCAGTGTGTGTGGTAATATCTACAGGGAGCAGTGTGTGGCATTATCTACAGGGAGCAGTGTGTGTGGTAATATCTACAGGGAGCAGTGTGTGTGGTAATATCTACAGGGAGCAGTGTGTGTGGTAATATCTACAGGGAGCAGTGTGTGTGGTAATATCTACAGGGAGCAGGGTCTGTGGTAATATATACAGGGAGCAGTGTGTGTGGTAATATCTACAGAGAGCAGTGTGTGTGGTAATATCTACAGGGAGCAGTGTGGTAATATCTACAGGGAGCAGTGTGTGTGGTAATATCTACAGAGAGCAGTGTGTGTGGTAATATCTACAGAGAGCAGTGTGTGTGGTAATATCTACAGGGAGCAGTGTGGTAATATCTACAGGGAGCAGTGTGTGTGGTAATATCTACAGGGAGCAGTGTGTGTGGTAATATCTACAGGGAGCAGTGTGTGTGGTAATATCTACAGGGAGCAGTGTGTGTGGTAATATCTACAGGGAGCAGTGTGTGGTAATATCTACAGGGGGCAGTGTGTGGTAATATCTACAGGGAGCAGTGTGTGTGGTAATATCTACAGGGAGCAGTGTGTGGTAATATCTACAGGGAGCAGTGTGTGGTAATATCTACAGGGAGCAGTGTGTGGTAATCTCTACAGGGAGCAGTGTGTGTGGTAATATCTACAGGGAGCAGTGTGTGTGGTAATATCTACAGGGAGCAGTGTGTGTGGTAATATCTACAGGGAGCAGTGTGTGTGGTAATATAGCAGTGTGTGTGGTAATATATACAGGGAGCAGTGTGTGTGGTAATATCTACAGGGAGCAGTGTGTGGTAATATCTACAGGGAGCAGTGTGTGTGTGGTAATATCTACAGGGAGCAGTGTGTAGTAATACCTACAGGGAGCAGTGTGTGTGGTAATATCTACAGGGAGCAGTGTGTGTGGTAATATCTACAGGGAGCAGTGTGTGGTAATATTTACAGGGAGCAGTGTGTGTGGTAATATCTACAGGGAGCAGTGTGTAGTAATATCTACAGGGAGCAGTGTGTGTGGTAATATCTACAGGGAGCAGTGTGTGTGGTAATATCTACAGGGAGCAGTGTGTGTGGTAATATCTACAAGGGGCAGTGTGTGTGGTAATATCTACAGGGAGCAGTGTGTGGTAATATCTACAGGGAGCAGTGTGTGTGGTAATATCTACAGGGAGCAGTGTGTGGTAATATCTACAGGGAGCAGCGTGTGTGGTAATATCTACAGGGAGCAGTGTGTGTGGTAATATATACAGGGAGCAGTGTGTGTGTGTGGTAATATCTACAGGGAGCAGTGTGTGGTAATATCTACAGGGAGCAGTGTGTGTGGTAATATCTACAGGGAGCAGTGTGTGTGGTAATATCTACAGGGAGCAGTGTGTGTGGTAATATCTACAGGGAGCAGTGTATGTGGTAATATCTACAGGGGGCAGTGTGTGTGGTAATATATACAGGGAGCAGTGTGTGTGTGGTAATATCTACAGGGTGCAGTGTGTGTGGTAATATTTACAGGGAGCAGTGTGTGTGGTAATATCTACAGGGAGCAGTGTGTGGTAATATGTGCAGCGAGCAGTGTGTGTGGTAATATCTACAGGGAGCAGTGTATGGTAATATCTACAGGGAGCAGTGTGTGGTAATATCTACAGGGAGCAGTGTATTGGAATATGTACAGGGAGCAGTGTGTGTGGTAATATCTACAGGGAGCAGTGTGTGTGGTAATATCTACAGGGAGCAGTGTGTGTGGTAATATCTACAGGGAGCAGTGTGTGGTAATATCTACAGGGAGCAGTGTGTGGTAATATGTACAGGGAGCAGTGTGTGGTAATATCTACAGGGAGCAGTGTGTGTGGTAATAGCTACAGGGAGCAGTGTGTGGTAATATCTACAGGCAGCAGTGTGTGGTAATATCTACAGGGAGCAGCGTGTGTGGTAATATCTACAGGGAGCAGTGTGTGGTAATATCTACAGGGAGCAGTGTGTGTGGTAATATCTACAGGGAGCAGTGTGTGTGATAATATCTACAGGGAGCAGTGTGTGTGGTAATATCTACAGGGAGCAGTGTGTGTGGTAATATATACAGGGAGCAGTGTGTGGTAATATCTACAGGGAGCAGTGTGTATGTGGTAATATCTACAGGGAGCAGTGTGTCTGTGGTAATATATACAGGGAGGTGTGTGTGGTAATATCTACAGGGAGCAGTGTGTGGTAATATCTACAGGGAGCAGTGTGTGTGGTAATATCTACAGGGAGCAGTGTGTGTGGTAATATATACAGGGAGCAGTGTGTGGTAATATCTACAGGGAGCAGTGTGTGTGGTAATATCTACAGGGAGCAGTGTGTGTGGTAATATATACAGGGAGCAGTGTGTGGTAATATCTACAGGGAGCAGTGTGTATGTGGTAATATCTACAGGGAGCAGTGTGTCTGTGGTAATATATACAGGGAGGTGTGTGTGGTAATATCTACAGGGAGCAGTGTGTGGTAATATCTACAGGGAGCAGTGTGTGTGGTAATATCTACAGGGAGCAGTGTGTGTGGTAATATCTACAGCGAGCAGTGTGTGTGTGTGGTAATATCTACAGGGAACAGTGTGTGGTAATATCTACAGGGAGCAGTGTGTGTGGTAATATCTACAGGGAGCAGTGTGTGTGGTAATATCTACAGGGAGCAGCGTGTGTGGTAATATCTACAGGGAGCAGTGTGTGTGGTAATATATACAGGGGGCAGTGTGTGGTAATATCTACAGGGAGCAGTGTGTGGTAATATCTACAGGGAGCAGTGTGTGTGGTAATATCTACAGAGAGCAGTGTGTGTGGTAATATCTACAGGGAGCAGTGTGTGTGGTAATATCTACAGGGAGCAGTGTGTGTGGTAATATCTACAGGGAGCAGTGTGTGTGGTAATATCTACAGGGAGCAGTGTGTGTGGTAATATCTACAGGGGGCAGTGTGTGTGGTAATATCTACAGGGAGCAGTGTGTGTGTGGTAATATCTACAGGGAGCAGTGTGTGTGGTAATATCTACAGGGAGCAGTGTGTGGTAATATTTACAGGGAGCAGTGTGTGTGGTAATATCTACAGGGAGCAGTGTGTGGTAATATGTACAGCGAGCAATGTGTGTGGTAATATCTACAGGGAGCAGTGTATGGTAATATCTACAGGGAGCAGTGTGTGGTAATATCTACAGGGAGCAGTGTGTGGTAATATGTACAGGGAGCAGTGTGTGTGGTAATATCTACAGGGAGCAGTGTGTGGTAATATCTACAGGGAGCAGTGTGTGGTAATATCTACAGGGAGCAGTGTGTGGTAATATCTACAGGGAGCAGTGTGTGGTAATATCTACAGGGAGCAGCGTGTGTGTGGTAATAGCTACAGGGAGCAGTGTGTGGTAATATCTACAGGGAGCAGTGTGTGGTAATATCTACAGGGAGCAGCGTGTGTGGTAATATATACAGGGAGCAGTGTGTGTGTGTGGTAATATCTACAGGGAGCAGTGTGTGGTAATATCTACAGGGAGCAGTGTGTGTGGTAATATCTACAGGGAGCAGTGTGTGGTAATATCTACAGGGAGCAGTGTGTGGTAATATCTACAGGGAGAAGTGTGTAGTAATATCTACAGGGAGCAGTGTGTGTGGTAATATCTACAGGGAGCAGTGTGTGTGGTAATATCTACAGGGGGCAGTGTGTGTGGTAATATCTACAGGGGGCAGTGTGTGTGGTAATATCTACAGGGTGCAGTGTGTGTGTGGTAATATCTACAGGGAGCAGTGTGTGGTAATATTTACAGGGAGCAGTGTGTGTGGTAATATCTACAGGGAGCAGTGTATGTGGTAATATCTACAGGGGGCAGTGTGTGTGGTAATATCTACAGGGAGCAGTGTGTGTGTGGTAATATCTACAGGGAGCAGTGTGTGTGGTAATATCTACAGGGAGCAGTGTGTGGTAATATTTACAGGGAGCAGTGTGTGTGGTAATATCTACAGGGAGCAGTGTGTGGTAATATGTACAGCGAGCAATGTGTGTGGTAATATCTACAGGGAGCAGTGTATGGTAATATCTACAGGGAGCAGTGTGTGGTAATATCTACAGGGAGCAGTGTGTATGGTAATATGTACAGGGAGCAGTGTGTGTGGTAATATCTACAGGGAGCAGTGTGTGGTAATATCTACAGGGAGCAGTGTGTGGTAATATCTACAGGGAGCAGTGTGTGGTAATATCTACAGGGAGCAGTGTGTGGTAATATCTACAGGGAGCAGCGTGTGTGTGGTAATAGCTACAGGGAGCAGTGTGTGGTAATATCTACAGGGAGCAGTGTGTGGTAATATCTACAGGGAGCAGCGTGTGTGGTAATATATACAGGGAGCAGTGTGTGTGTGTGGTAATATCTACAGGGAGCAGTGTGTGGTAATATCTACAGGGAGCAGTGTGTGTGGTAATATCTACAGGGAGCAGTGTGTGGTAATATCTACAGGGAGCAGTGTGTGGTAATATCTACAGGGAGAAGTGTGTAGTAATATCTACAGGGAGCAGTGTGTGTGGTAATATCTACAGGGAGCAGTGTGTGTGGTAATATCTACAGGGGGCAGTGTGTGTGGTAATATCTACAGGGGGCAGTGTGTGTGGTAATATCTACAGGGTGCAGTGTGTGTGTGGTAATATCTACAGGGAGCAGTGTGTGGTAATATTTACAGGGAGCAGTGTGTGTGGTAATATCTACAGGGAGCAGTGTGTGTGGTAATATCTACAGGGAGCAGTGTGTGGTAATATCTACAGGGAGCAGTGTGTGGTAATATCTACAGGGAGCAGTGTGTGGTAATCTCTACAGGGAGCAGTGTGTGTGGTAATATCTACAGGGAGCAGTGTGTGTGGTAATATCTACAGGGAGCAGTGTGTGTGGTAATATCTACAGGGAGCAGTGTGTGGTAATATCTACAGGGGGCAGTGTGTGGTAATATCTACAGGGAGCAGTGTGTGTGGTAATATCTACAGGGAGCAGTGTGGTAATATCTACAGGGAGCAGTGTGTGGTAATATCTACAGGGAGCAGTGTGTGGTAATCTCTACAGGGAGCAGTGTGTGTGGTAATATCTACAGGGAGCAGTGTGTGTGGTAATATCTACAGGGAGCAGTGTGTGTGGTAATATCTACAGGGAGCAGTGTGTGTGGTAATATAGCAGTGTGTGTGGTAATATATACAGGGAGCAGTGTGTGTGGTAATATCTACAGGGAGCAGTGTGTGGTAATATCTACAGGGAGCAGTGTGTGTGTGGTAATATCTACAGGGAGCAGTGTGTAGTAATACCTACAGGGAGCAGTGTGTGTGGTAATATCTACAGGGAGCAGTGTGTGTGGTAATATCTACAGGGAGCAGTGTGTGGTAATATTTACAGGGAGCAGTGTGTGTGGTAATATCAACAGGGAGCAGTGTGTAGTAATATCTACAGGGAGCAGTGTGTGTGGTAATATCTACAGGGAGCAGTGTGTGTGGTAATATCTACAGGGAGCAGTGTGTGTGGTAATATCTACAAGGGGCAGTGTGTGTGGTAATATCTACAGGGAGCAGTGTGTGGTAATATCTACAGGGAGCAGTGTGTGTGGTAATATCTACAGGGAGCAGTGTGTGGTAATATCTACAGGGAGCAGTGTGTGGTAATATCTACAGGGAGCAGCGTGTGTGGTAATATCTACAGGGAGCAGTGTGTGTGGTAATATATACAGGGAGCAGTGTGTGTGTGTGGTAATATCTACAGGGAGCAGTGTGTGGTAATATCTACAGGGAGCAGTGTGTGTGGTAATATCTACAGGGAGCAGTGTGTGTGGTAATATCTACAGGGAGCAGTGTGTGTGGTAATATCTACAGGGAGCAGTGTATGTGGTAATATCTACAGGGGGCAGTGTGTGTGGTAATATATACAGGGAGCAGTGTGTGTGTGGTAATATCTACAGGGTGCAGTGTGTGTGGTAATATTTACAGGGAGCAGTGTGTGTGGTAATATCTACAGGGAGCAGTGTGTGGTAATATGTGCAGCGAGCAGTGTGTGTGGTAATATCTACAGGGAGCAGTGTATGGTAATATCTACAGGGAGCAGTGTGTGGTAATATCTACAGGGAGCAGTGTATTGGAATATGTACAGGGAGCAGTGTGTGTGGTAATATCTACAGGGAGCAGTGTGTGTGGTAATATCTACAGGGAGCAGTGTGTGTGGTAATATCTACAGGGAGCAGTGTGTGGTAATATCTACAGGGAGCAGTGTGTGGTAATATGTACAGGGAGCAGTGTGTGGTAATATCTACAGGGAGCAGTGTGTGTGGTAATAGCTACAGGGAGCAGTGTGTGGTAATATCTACAGGCAGCAGTGTGTGGTAATATCTACAGGGAGCAGCGTGTGTGGTAATATCTACAGGGAGCAGTGTGTGGTAATATCTACAGGGAGCAGTGTGTGTGGTAATATCTACAGGGAGCAGTGTGTGTGATAATATCTACAGGGAGCAGTGTGTGTGGTAATATCTACAGGGAGCAGTGTGTGTGGTAATATATACAGGGAGCAGTGTGTGGTAATATCTACAGGGAGCAGTGTGTATGTGGTAATATCTACAGGGAGCAGTGTGTCTGTGGTAATATATACAGGGAGGTGTGTGTGGTAATATCTACAGGGAGCAGTGTGTGGTAATATCTACAGGGAGCAGTGTGTGTGGTAATATCTACAGGGAGCAGTGTGTGTGGTAATATATACAGGGAGCAGTGTGTGGTAATATCTACAGGGAGCAGTGTGTGTGGTAATATCTACAGGGAGCAGTGTGTGTGGTAATATATACAGGGAGCAGTGTGTGGTAATATCTACAGGGAGCAGTGTGTATGTGGTAATATCTACAGGGAGCAGTGTGTCTGTGGTAATATATACAGGGAGGTGTGTGTGGTAATATCTACAGGGAGCAGTGTGTGGTAATATCTACAGGGAGCAGTGTGTGTGGTAATATCTACAGGGAGCAGTGTGTGTGGTAATATCTACAGCGAGCAGTGTGTGTGTGTGGTAATATCTACAGGGAACAGTGTGTGGTAATATCTACAGGGAGCAGTGTGTGTGGTAATATCTACAGGGAGCAGTGTGTGTGGTAATATCTACAGGGAGCAGCGTGTGTGGTAATATCTACAGGGAGCAGTGTGTGTGGTAATATATACAGGGGGCAGTGTGTGGTAATATCTACAGGGAGCAGTGTGTGGTAATATCTACAGGGAGCAGTGTGTGTGGTAATATCTACAGCGAGCAGTGTGTGGTAATATCTACAGGGAGCAGTGTGTGTGGTAATATCTACAGGGAGCAGTGTGTGTGGTAATATCTACAGGGAGCAGTGTGTGGTAATATCTACAGGGGGCAGTGTGTGTGGTAATATCTACAGGGAGCAGTGTGTGTGTGGTAATATCTACAGGGAGCAGTGTGTGTGGTAATATGTACAGGGAGCAGTGTGTGTGGTAATATATACAGGGAGCAGTGTGTGTGTGGTAATATCTACAGGGAGCAGTGTGTGTGGTAATATCTACAGGGAGCAGTGTGTGTGTGTGGTAATATCTACAGGGAGCAGTGTGTGGTAATATCTACAGGGGGGGCTGTGTGTGGCCCTATCTATAGTGGGCTGTGTGTGGTAATATGCACAGGGAGCAGTGTGTGTGTGTGGTAATATCTACAGGGAGCAGTGTGTGGTAATATCTACAGGGAGCAGTGTGTGGTAATATGTACAGGGAGCAGTGTGTGTGGTAATATATACAGGGAGCAGTGTGTGTGGTAATATCTACAGGGAGCAGTGTGTGGCATTATCTACAGGGAGCAGTGTGTGTGGTAATATCTACAGGGAGCAGTGTGTGTGGTAATATCTACAGGGAGCAGTGTGTGTGGTAATATCTACAGGGAGCAGTGTGTGTGGTAATATCTACAGGGAGCAGGGTCTGTGGTAATATATACAGGGAGCAGTGTGTGTGGTAATATCTACAGAGAGCAGTGTGTGTGGTAATATCTACAGGGAGCAGTGTGGTAATATCTACAGGGAGCAGTGTGTGTGGTAATATCTACAGAGAGCAGTGTGTGTGGTAATATCTACAGAGAGCAGTGTGTGTGGTAATATCTACAGGGAGCAGTGTGGTAATATCTACAGGGAGCAGTGTGTGTGGTAATATCTACAGGGAGCAGTGTGTGTGGTAATATCTACAGGGAGCAGTGTGTGTGGTAATATCTACAGGGAGCAGTGTGTGTGGTAATATCTACAGGGAGCAGTGTGTGGTAATATCTACAGGGGGCAGTGTGTGGTAATATCTACAGGGAGCAGTGTGTGTGGTAATATCTACAGGGAGCAGTGTGTGGTAATATCTACAGGGAGCAGTGTGTGGTAATATCTACAGGGAGCAGTGTGTAGTAATACCTACAGGGAGCAGTGTGTGTGGTAATATCTACAGGGAGCAGTGTGTGTGGTAATATCTACAGGGAGCAGTGTGTGGTAATATTTACAGGGAGCAGTGTGTGTGGTAATATCTACAGGGAGCAGTGTGTAGTAATATCTACAGGGAGCAGTGTGTGTGGTAATATCTACAGGGAGCAGTGTGTGTGGTAATATCTACAGGGAGCAGTGTGTGTGGTAATATCTACAAGGGGCAGTGTGTGTGGTAATATCTACAGGGAGCAGTGTGTGGTAATATCTACAGGGAGCAGTGTGTGTGGTAATATCTACAGGGAGCAGTGTGTGGTAATATCTACAGGGAGCAGCGTGTGTGGTAATATCTACAGGGAGCAGTGTGTGTGGTAATATATACAGGGAGCAGTGTGTGTGTGTGGTAATATCTACAGGGAGCAGTGTGTGGTAATATCTACAGGGAGCAGTGTGTGTGGTAATATCTACAGGGAGCAGTGTGTGTGGTAATATCTACAGGGAGCAGTGTGTGTGGTAATATCTACAGGGAGCAGTGTATGTGGTAATATCTACAGGGGGCAGTGTGTGTGGTAATATATACAGGGAGCAGTGTGTGTGTGGTAATATCTACAGGGTGCAGTGTGTGTGGTAATATTTACAGGGAGCAGTGTGTGTGGTAATATCTACAGGGAGCAGTGTGTGGTAATATGTGCAGCGAGCAGTGTGTGTGGTAATATCTACAGGGAGCAGTGTATGGTAATATCTACAGGGAGCAGTGTGTGGTAATATCTACAGGGAGCAGTGTATTGGAATATGTACAGGGAGCAGTGTGTGTGGTAATATCTACAGGGAGCAGTGTGTGTGGTAATATCTACAGGGAGCAGTGTGTGTGGTAATATCTACAGGGAGCAGTGTGTGGTAATATCTACAGGGAGCAGTGTGTGGTAATATGTACAGGGAGCAGTGTGTGGTAATATCTACAGGGAGCAGTGTGTGTGGTAATAGCTACAGGGAGCAGTGTGTGGTAATATCTACAGGCAGCAGTGTGTGGTAATATCTACAGGGAGCAGCGTGTGTGGTAATATCTACAGGGAGCAGTGTGTGGTAATATCTACAGGGAGCAGTGTGTGTGGTAATATCTACAGGGAGCAGTGTGTGTGATAATATCTACAGGGAGCAGTGTGTGTGGTAATATCTACAGGGAGCAGTGTGTGTGGTAATATATACAGGGAGCAGTGTGTGGTAATATCTACAGGGAGCAGTGTGTATGTGGTAATATCTACAGGGAGCAGTGTGTGTGGTAATATCTACAGGGAACAGTGTGTGGTAATATCTACAGGGAGCAGTGTGTGTGGTAATATCTACAGGGAGCAGTGTGTGGTAATATCTACAGGGAGCAGTGTGTGTGGTAATATCTACAGGGGGGCTGTGTCTGTGGTAATATATACAGGGAGGTGTGTGTGGTAATATCTACAGGGAGCAGTGTGTGGTAATATCTACAGGGAGCAGTGTGTGTGGTAATATCTACAGGGAGCAGTGTGTGTGGTAATATATACAGGGAGCAGTGTGGTAATATCTACAGGGAGCAGTGTGTGTGGTAATATCTACAGGGAGCAGTGTGTGTGGTAATATATACAGGGAGCAGTGTGTGGTAATATCTACAGGGAGCAGTGTGTATGTGGTAATATCTACAGGGAGCAGTGTGTCTGTGGTAATATATACAGGGAGGTGTGTGTGGTAATATCTACAGGGAGCAGTGTGTGGTAATATCTACAGGGAGCAGTGTGTGTGGTAATATCTACAGGGAGCAGTGTGTGTGGTAATATCTACAGCGAGCAGTGTGTGTGTGTGGTAATATCTACAGGGAACAGTGTGTGGTAATATCTACAGGGAGCAGTGTGTGTGGTAATATCTACAGGGAGCAGTGTGTGTGGTAATATCTACAGGGAGCAGCGTGTGTGGTAATATCTACAGGGAGCAGTGTGTGTGGTAATATATACAGGGGGCAGTGTGTGGTAATATCTACAGGGAGCAGTGTGTGGTAATATCTACAGGGAGCAGTGTGTGTGGTAATATCTACAGAGAGCAGTGTGTGTGGTAATATCTACAGGGAGCAGTGTGTGTGGTAATATCTACAGGGAGCAGTGTGTGTGGTAATATCTACAGGGAGCAGTGTGTGTGGTAATATCTACAGGGAGCAGTGTGTGTGGTAATATCTACAGGGGGCAGTGTGTGTGGTAATATCTACAGGGAGCAGTGTGTGTGTGGTAATATCTACAGGGAGCAGTGTGTGTGGTAATATCTACAGGGAGCAGTGTGTGGTAATATTTACAGGGAGCAGTGTGTGTGGTAATATCTACAGGGAGCAGTGTGTGGTAATATGTACAGCGAGCAATGTGTGTGGTAATATCTACAGGGAGCAGTGTATGGTAATATCTACAGGGAGCAGTGTGTGGTAATATCTACAGGGAGCAGTGTGTGGTAATATGTACAGGGAGCAGTGTGTGTGGTAATATCTACAGGGAGCAGTGTGTGGTAATATCTACAGGGAGCAGTGTGTGGTAATATCTACAGGGAGCAGTGTGTGGTAATATCTACAGGGAGCAGTGTGTGGTAATATCTACAGGGAGCAGCGTGTGTGTGGTAATAGCTACAGGGAGCAGTGTGTGGTAATATCTACAGGGAGCAGTGTGTGGTAATATCTACAGGGAGCAGCGTGTGTGGTAATATATACAGGGAGCAGTGTGTGTGTGTGGTAATATCTACAGGGAGCAGTGTGTGGTAATATCTACAGGGAGCAGTGTGTGTGGTAATATCTACAGGGAGCAGTGTGTGGTAATATCTACAGGGAGCAGTGTGTGGTAATATCTACAGGGAGAAGTGTGTAGTAATATCTACAGGGAGCAGTGTGTGTGGTAATATCTACAGGGAGCAGTGTGTGTGGTAATATCTACAGGGGGCAGTGTGTGTGGTAATATCTACAGGGGGCAGTGTGTGTGGTAATATCTACAGGGTGCAGTGTGTGTGTGGTAATATCTACAGGGAGCAGTGTGTGGTAATATTTACAGGGAGCAGTGTGTGTGGTAATATCTACAGGGAGCAGTGTGTGTGGTAATATCTACAGGGAGCAGTGTGTGTGGTAATATAGCAGTGTGTGTGGTAATATATACAGGGAGCAGTGTGTGTGGTAATATCTACAGGGAGCAGTGTGTGGTAATATCTACAGGGAGCAGTGTGTGTGTGTGGTAATATCTACAGGGAGCAGTGTGTAGTAATACCTACAGGGAGCAGTGTGTGTGGTAATATCTACAGGGAGCAGTGTGTGTGGTAATATCTACAGGGAGCAGTGTGTGGTAATATTTACAGGGAGCAGTGTGTGTGGTAATATCTACAGGGAGCAGTGTGTAGTAATATCTACAGGGAGCAGTGTGTGTGGTAATATCTACAGGGAGCAGTGTGTGTGGTAATATCTACAGGGAGCAGTGTGTGTGGTAATATCTACAAGGGGCAGTGTGTGTGGTAATATCTACAGGGAGCAGTGTGTGGTAATATCTACAGGGAGCAGTGTGTGTGGTAATATCTACAGGGAGCAGTGTGTGGTAATATCTACAGGGAGCAGTGTGTGGTAATATCTACAGGGAGCAGCGTGTGTGGTAATATCTACAGGGAGCAGTGTGTGTGGTAATATATACAGGGAGCAGTGTGTGTGTGTGGTAATATCTACAGGGAGCAGTGTGTGGTAATATCTACAGGGAGCAGTGTGTGTGGTAATATCTACAGGGAGCAGTGTGTGTGGTAATATCTACAGGGAGCAGTGTGTGTGGTAATATCTACAGGGAGCAGTGTGTGTGGTAATATCTACAGGGGGCAGTGTGTGTGGTAATATATACAGGGAGCAGTGTGTGTGTGGTAATATCTACAGGGTGCAGTGTGTGTGGTAATATTTACAGGGAGCAGTGTGTGTGGTAATATCTACAGGGAGCAGTGTGTGGTAATATGTGCAGCGAGCAGTGTGTGTGGTAATATCTACAGGGAGCAGTGTATGGTAATATCTACAGGGAGCAGTGTGTGGTAATATCTACAGGGAGCAGTGTATTGGAATATGTACAGGGAGCAGTGTGTGTGGTAATATCTACAGGGAGCAGTGTGTGTGGTAATATCTACAGGGAGCAGTGTGTGTGGTAATATCTACAGGGAGCAGTGTGTGGTAATATCTACAGGGAGCAGTGTGTGGTAATATGTACAGGGAGCAGTGTGTGGTAATATCTACAGGGAGCAGTGTGTGTGGTAATAGCTACAGGGAGCAGTGTGTGGTAATATCTACAGGCAGCAGTGTGTGGTAATATCTACAGGGAGCAGCGTGTGTGGTAATATCTACAGGGAGCAGTGTGTGGTAATATCTACAGGGAGCAGTGTGTGTGGTAATATCTACAGGGAGCAGTGTGTGTGATAATATCTACAGGGAGCAGTGTGTGTGGTAATATCTACAGGGAGCAGTGTGTGTGGTAATATATACAGGGAGCAGTGTGTGGTAATATCTACAGGGAGCAGTGTGTATGTGGTAATATCTACAGGGAGCAGTGTGTCTGTGGTAATATATACAGGGAGGTGTGTGTGGTAATATCTACAGGGAGCAGTGTGTGGTAATATCTACAGGGAGCAGTGTGTGTTTTAATATCTACAGGGAGCAGTGTGTGTGGTAATATCTACAGGGAGCAGTGTGTGTGGTAATATCTACAGGGAGCAGTGTGTGTGGTAATATCTACAGGGGGCAGTGTGTGTGGTAATATATACAGGGAGCAGTGTGTGTGTGGTAATATCTACAGGGTGCAGTGTGTGTGGTAATATTTACAGGGAGCAGTGTGTGTGGTAATATCTACAGGGAGCAGTGTGTGGTAATATGTGCAGCGAGCAGTGTGTGTGGTAATATCTACAGGGAGCAGTGTGTGGTAATATCTACAGGGAGCAGTGTGTGTGGTAATATATACAGGGAGCAGTGTGTGGTAATATCTACAGGGAGCAGTGTGTGTGGTAATATCTACAGGGAGCAGTGTGTGTGGTAATATATACAGGGAGCAGTGTGTGGTAATATCTACAGGGAGCAGTGTGTATGTGGTAATATCTACAGGGAGCAGTGTGTCTGTGGTAATATATACAGGGAGGTGTGTGTGGTAATATCTACAGGGAGCAGTGTGTGGTAATATCTACAGGGAGCAGTGTGTGTGGTAATATCTACAGGGAGCAGTGTGTGTGGTAATATCTACAGCGAGCAGTGTGTGTGTGTGGTAATATCTACAGGGAACAGTGTGTGGTAATATCTACAGGGAGCAGTGTGTGTGGTAATATCTACAGGGAGCAGTGTGTGTGGTAATATCTACAGGGAGCAGCGTGTGTGGTAATATCTACAGGGAGCAGTGTGTGTGGTAATATATACAGGGGGCAGTGTGTGGTAATATCTACAGGGAGCAGTGTGTGGTAATATCTACAGGGAGCAGTGTGTGTGGTAATATCTACAGCGAGCAGTGTGTGGTAATATCTACAGGGAGCAGTGTGTGTGGTAATATCTACAGGGAGCAGTGTGTGTGGTAATATCTACAGGGAGCAGTGTGTGGTAATATCTACAGGGGGCAGTGTGTGTGGTAATATCTACAGGGAGCAGTGTGTGTGTGGTAATATCTACAGGGAGCAGTGTGTGTGGTAATATCTACAGGGAGCAGTGTGTGTGGTAATATCTACAGGGAGCAGTGTGTGTGGTAATATCTACAGGGAGCTGTGTGTGTGGTAATATCTACAGGGAGCAGTGTGTGTGGTAATATCTACAGGGAGCAGTGTGTAGTAATATCTACAGGGAGCAGTGTGTGTGGTAATATCTACAGGGAGCAGTGTGTGTGGTAATATCTACAGGGAGCAGTGTGTGTGGTAATATCTACAGGGGGCAGTGTGTGTGGTAATATCTACAGGGAGCAGTGTGTGTGTGGTAATATCTACAGGGAGCAGTGTGTGTGGTAATATCTACAGGGAGCAGTGTGTGTGGTAATATCTACAGGGAGCAGTGTGTGTGGTAATATCTACAGGGAGCAGTGTGTGTGGTAATATCTACAGGGAGCAGTGTGTGGTAATATCTACAGGGAGCAGTGTGTGGTAATATCTACAGGGAGCAGTGTGTGGTAATATCTACAGGGAGCAGTGTGTGTGGTAATATCTACAGGGAGCAGTGTGTGGTAATATGTACAGCGAGCAGTGTGTGTGGTAATAGCTACAGGGAGCAGTGTATGGTAATATCTACAGGGAGCAGTGTGTGGTAATATCTACAGGGAGCAGTGTGTTGTAATATGTACAGGGAGCAGTGTGTGTGGTAATATCTACAGGGAGCAGTGTGTGGTAATATCTACAGGGAGCAGTGTGTGGTAATATGTACAGGGAGCAGTGTGTGGTAATATCTACAGGGAGCAGTGTGTGTTGTAATAGCTACAGGGAGCAGTGTGTGGTAATATCTACAGGGAGCAGTGTGTGTGGTAATATCTACAGGGAGCAGTGTGTGTGGTAATATCTACAGGGAGCAGTGTGTGGTAATATCTACAGGGAGCAGTGTGTGTGGTAATATCTACAGGGAGCAGTGTGTGGTAATATCCACAGGCAGCAGTGTGTGGTAATATCTACAGGGAGCAGCGTGTGTGGTAATATCTACAGGGAGCAGCGTGTGTGGTAATATATACAGGGAGCAGTGTGTGTGTGGTAATATCTACAGGGAGCAGTGTGTGTGTGGTAATATCTACAGCGAGCAGTGTGTGTGTGTGTGGTAATATCTACAGGGAACAGTGTGTGGTAATATCTACAGGGAGCAGTGTGTGGTAATATCTACAGGGAGCAGTGTGTGTGGTAATATCTACAGCGAGCAGTGTGTGTGTGTGGTAATATCTACAGGGAACAGTGTGTGGTAATATCTACAGGGAGCAGTGTGTGTGGTAATATCTACAGGGAGCAGTGTGTGTGGTAATATCTACAGGGAGCAGTGTGTGTGGTAATATCTACAGGGAGCAGTGTGTGTGGTAATATATACAGGGGGCAGTGTGTGGTAATATCCACAGGGAGCAGTGTGTGTGGTAATATCTACAGGGAGCAGTGTGTGGTAATATCTACAGGGAGCAGTGTGTGTGGTAATATCTACAGTGAGCAGTGTGTGGTAATATCTACAGGGAGCAGTGTGTGTGGTAATATCTACAGGGAGCAGTGTGTGTGGTAATATCTACAGGGAGCAGTGTGTGGTAATATCTACAGGGGGCAGTGTGTGTGGTAATATCTACAGGGAGCAGTGTGTGTGTGGTAATATCTACAGGGAGCAGTGTGTGTGGTAATATCTACAGGGAGCAGTGTGTGTGGTAATATCTACAGGGAGCAGTGTGTGTGGTAATATCTACAGGGAGCAGTGTGTGTGGTAATATCTACAGGGAGCAGTGTGTAGTAATATCTACAGGGAGCAGTGTGTGTGGTAATATCTACAGGGAGCAGTGTGTGTGGTAATATCTACAGGGAGCAGTGTGTGTGGCAATATCTACAGGGGGCAGTGTGTGTGGTAATATCTACAGGGAGCAGTGTGTGTGTGGTAATATCTACAGGGAGCAGTGTGTGTGGTAATATCTACAGGGAGCAGTGTGTGTGGTAATATCTACAGGGAGCAGTGTGTGTGGTAATATCTACAGGGAGCAGTGTGTGTGGTAATATCTACAGGGAGCAGTGTGTGGTAATATCTACAGGGAGCAGTGTGTGGTAATATCTACAGGGAGCAGTGTGTGTGGTAATATCTACAGGGAGCAGTGTGTGGTAATATCTACAGGGAGCAGTGTGTGTGGTAATATCTACAGGGAGCAGTGTGTGTGGTAATATCTACAGGGAGCAGTGTGTGGTAATATCTACAGGGAGCAGTGTGTGTGGTAATATCTACAGGGAGCAGTGTGTGTGTGGTAATATCTACAGGGAGCAGTATGTGGTAATATCTACAGGGAGCAGTGTGTGTGTGGTAATATGTACAGGGAGCAGCGTGTGTGGTAATATCTACAGGGAGCAGTGTATGTGGTAATATCTACAGGGAGCAGTGTGTGGTAATATCTACAGGGAGCAGTGTGTGGTAATATCTACAGGGAGCAGTGTGTGTGGTAATATCTACAGGGAGCAGTGTGTGTGGTAATATCTACAGAGAGCAGGGTGTGGTAATATGTACAGGGAGCAGCGTGTGTGGTAATATCTACAGGGAGCAGCGTGTGTGGTAATATCTACAGAGAGCAGTGTGTGGTAATATCTACAGGGAGCAGTGTGTGTGTGGTAATATGTACAGGGAGCAGCGTGTGTGGTAATATCTACAGGGAGCAGTGTGGTAATATCTACAGGGAGCAGTGTGTGTGGTAATATCTACAGGGAGCAGTGTGTGTGGTAATATCTACAGGGAGCAGTGTGTGTGTGGTAATATCTACAGGGAGCAGTATGTGGTAATATCTACAGGGAGCAGTGTGTGTGTGGTAATATGTACAGGGAGCAGCGTGTGTGGTAATATCTACAGGGAGCAGTGTATGTGGTAATATCTACAGGGAGCAGTGTGTGGTAATATCTACAGGGAGCAGTGTGTGGTAATATCTACAGGGAGCAGTGTGTGTGGTAATATCTACAGGGAGCAGTGTGTGTGGTAATATCTACAGAGAGCAGGGTGTGGTAATATGTACAGGGAGCAGCGTGTGTGGTAATATCTACAGGGAGCAGCGTGTGTGGTAATATCTACAGGGAGCAGTGTGTGGTAATATCTACAGGGAGCAGTGTGTGTGGTAATATCTACAGGGAGCAGTGTGTGTGTGGTAATATCTACAGGGAGCAGTATGTGGTAATATCTACAGGGAGCAGTGTGTGTGTGGTAATATGTACAGGGAGCAGCGTGTGTGGTAATATCTACAGGGAGCAGTGTATGTGGTAATATCTACAGGGAGCAGTGTGTGGTAATATCTACAGGGAGCAGTGTGTGGTAATATCTACAGGGAGCAGTGTGTGTGGTAATATCTACAGGGAGCAGTGTGTGTGGTAATATCTACAGAGAGCAGGGTGTGGTAATATGTACAGGGAGCAGCGTGTGTGGTAATATCTACAGGGAGCAGCGTGTGTGGTAATATCTACAGAGAGCAGTGTGTGGTAATATCTACAGGGAGCAGTGTGTGTGTGGTAATATGTACAGGGAGCAGCGTGTGTGGTAATATCTACAGGGAGCAGTGTGGTAATATCTACAGGGAGCAGTGTGTGTGGTAATATCTACAGGGAGCAGTGTGTGTGGTAATATCTACAGGGAGCAGTGTGTGTGTGGTAATATCTACAGGGAGCAGTGTGTGGTAATATCTACAGGGAGCAGTGTGTGTGGTAATATCTACAGGGAGCAGTGTGTGGTAATATCTACAGGGAGCAGTGTGTGGTAATATCTACAGGGAGCAGTGTGTGTGGTAATATCTACAGGGAGCAGTGTGTGGTAATATCTACAGGGGGGCTGTGTGTGTGGTATCTACAGGGAGCAGTGTGTGTGGTAATATCTACAGGGAGCAGTGTGTGTGGTAATATCTACAGGGAGCAGTGTGTGTGGTAATATATACAGGGAGCAGTGTGTGGTAATATCTACAGGGAGCAGTGTGTGGTAATATCTATAGGGAGCAGTGTGTGGTAATATGTACAGGGAGCAGTGTGTGTGGTAATATCTACAGGGAGCAGTGTGTGGTAATATCTACAGGGAGCAGTGTGTGTGGTAATATGTACAGGGAGCAGTGTGTGGTAATATATACAGGGAGCAGTGTGTGTGGTAATATCTACAGGGAGCAGTGTGTGGTAATATATACAGGGAGCAGTGTGTGTGGTAATATATACAGGGTGCAGTGTGTGTGGTAATATCTACAGGGAGCAGTGTGTGTGGTAATATCTACAGGGAGCAGTGTGTGGTAATATCTACAGGGGGGCTGTGTGTGTGGTATCTACAGGGAGCAGTGTGTGTGGTAATATCTACAGGGAGCAGTGTGTGTGGTAATATCTACAGGGAGCAGTGTGTGTGGTAATATCTACAGGGAGCAGTGTGTGTGGTAATATCTACAGGGAGCAGTGTGTGGTAATATCTACAGGGAGCAGTGTGTGTGGTAATATCTACAGGGGGGGCTGTGAGTGGTAATATCTACAGGGAGCAGTGTGTGTGGTAATATCTACAGGGAGCAGTGTGTGGTAATATCTACAGGGAGCAGTGTGTGGTAATATCTACAGGGAGCAGTGTGTGGTAATATCTACAGGGAGCAGTGTGTGGTAATATCTACAGGGAGCAGTGTGTGTGGTAATATCTACAGGGGGCAATGTGTGTGGTAATATCTACAGGGAGCAGTGTGTGTGTGTGTGTGTGTGTGTGTGTGTGTGGTAATATCTACAGGGAGCAAAACCCCCCCACACTGTGCAAACACCGGAAATCTAAAACCCCCTCACACCGCGCAATCACCGGAAATATAAAACCCCTCACACCGCGCAATCACCGGAAATATAAAACCCCTCACACTGCGCAATCACCGGAAATATAAAACCCCCCCACACCGCGCAATCACCGGAAATATAAAACCCCTCACACCGCGCAATCACCGGAAATATAAACCCCTCACACCGCGCAATCACCGGAAATATAAACCCCTCACACCGCGCAATCACCGGGAATATAAACCCCTCACACCGCGCAATCACCGGAAATATAAAACCCCCTCACACCGCGCAATCACCGGAAATATAAAACCCCACACACCGCGCAATCACCGGAAATATAAAACCCCTCACACCGCGCAATCACCGGAAATATAAAACCCCTCACACCGCGCAATCACCGGAAATATAAACCCTTCACACCGCGCAATCACCGGAAAATATAAACCCCCCCCCACATCGCGCAATCACCGGAAATATAAAAGCCCTCACACCGCGCAATCACCGGAAATATAAAACCCCCTCACACCGCGCAATCACCGGAAATATAAAACCCCTCCCCACACCGCGCAATCACCGGAAATATAAAACCCCTCACACCGTGCAATCACCGGAGATATAAAACCCCCCACACAGCGCAATCACCGGAAATATAAACCCCTCACACCGCGCAATCACCGGAAATATAAACCCCCCCTCACACCGCGCAATCGCCGGAAATATAAACCCCTCACACCGCGCAATCACAGGAAATATAAACCCCCCCTTACACCGCGCAGTCACCGGAAATATAAAGCCCTCACACCGCGCAATCACCGGAAATATAAACCCCCCCTCACACCGCGCAATCACCGGAAATATAAACCCCCCCACACCACGCAATCACCGGAAATATAAAACCACACACACCGCGCAATCACCGGAAATATAAAACCCCTCACACCGCGCAATCGCCGGAAATATAAAACCCCTCACACCGCGCAATCACCGGAAATATAAACCCCTCACACCGCGCAATAACCCGAAATATAAAACCCCCCACACCGCGCAATCACCGGAAATATAAAACCCGTCACACCGCACAATCACCGGAAATATAAAACCCCCCACACCGCGCAATCACCGGAAATATAAACCCCTCACACCGCGCAATCACCGGAAATATAAAACCCCTCACACCGCGCAATCACCCGAAATATAAAACCCCTCACACCGCGCAATCACCGGAAATATAAAACCCTCCCCCACACCGCGCAATCACCGGAAATATAAACCCCTCACACCGCGCAATCACCGGAAATATAAACCTCTCACACCACGCAATCACCGGAAATATAAAACCCCTCACACCACGCAATCACCGGAAATATAAAACCCCTTCACACCGCGCAATCACCGGAAATATAAACCCCTCACACCGCGCAATCACCAGAAATATAAAACCCCTCACACCGCACAATCACCGGAAATATAAAACCCCTCACACCACACCGCGCAATCACCGGAAATATAAAACCCCTCACACCGCGCAATCACCGGAAATATAAAACCCCTCACACCGCGCAATCACCGGAAATATAAAACCCCTCACACTGCGCAATCACCGGAAATATAAAACCCCTCACACCGTGCAATCACAGGAAATATAAACCCCTCACACCGCGCAATCACCGGAAATATAAACCCCTCACACCGCGCAATCACCGGAAATATAAACCCCCTCACACCGCACAATCACCGGAAATATAAAACCCCTCACACCGCGCAATCACCGGAAATATAAACCCCTCACACCGCGCAATCACCGGAGATATAAACCCCTCACACCACGCAATCACCGGAAATATAAACCCCCCCCGACACCGTGCAATCACCGGAAATATAAACCCTTCACACCGCGCAATCACCGGAAATATAAACCCCCCCCCCCACATCGCGCAATCACCGGAAATATAAAAGCCCTCACACCGCGCAATCACCGGAAATATAATCCCCCCACACCGCGCAATCTCCGGAAATATAAAACCCCTCACACCGCGCACTCACAGGAAATATAAAACCCCCTCACACCGCGCAATCACCGGAAATATAAAACCCCCTCACACCGCGCAATCACAGGAAATATAAACCCCTCACACCGCGCAATCACCGGAAATATAAACCCCTCACGCCGCGCAATCACCGGAAATATAAAACCCCTCACACCGCGCAATCACCGGAAATATAAACCCCCCCCCAAATCGCACAATCATCGGAAATATAAAAGCCCTCACACCGCGCAATCACCGGAAATATAAACCCCCCCCCACACCGCGCAATCACCGGAAATATAAACCCCTCACACCGCGCAATCACCGAAAATATAAAACCCCCCGCACACCGCGCAATCACTGGAAATATAAAACCCCCCCACACACAGCGCAATCACCGGAAATATAAACCCCCCACACACCGCGGAATCACCGGAAACATAAACCCCTCACACCGCGCAATCACCGGAAATATAAAACTCCTCACACCGCACAATCACCGGAAATATAAACCCCCCACACACCGCGGAATCACCGGAAATATAAACCCCCCACACACCGCGGAATCACCGGAAATATAAACCCCTCACACCGCGCAATCACCGGAAATATAAAACACCTCACACCGCGCAATCACCGGAAATATAAAACTCCTCTCACCGCGCAATCACCGGAAATATAAACCCCTCACCGCGCAATCACCGGAAATATAAAACCCCTCACACCGCGCAATCACCGGAAATATAAACCCGTCACACCGCGCAATCACCGGAAATATAAACCCCTCACACCCCGCAATCACAGGAAATATAAACCTCCTCACACTGCACAATCACCGGAAATATAAAACCCCTAACACCGCGCAATCACCGGAAATATAAAACCCCTCACACCGTGCAATCACCGGAAATATAAAACTCCTCACACCGCGCAATCACCGGAAATATAAACCCCTCACACCGCGCAATCACCGGAAATATAAAACCCCCACACCGCGCAATCACCGGAAATATAAAACCCCTAACACCGCGCAATCACCGGAAATATAAAACCCCTCACACCGTGCAATCACCGGAAATATAAACCCCTCACACCGCGCAATCATCAGAAATATAAAACTCCTCTCACCGCGCAATCACCGGAAATATAAAACGTTCTGTCTCACAAAATAGCGACGCAAAACGGTTTTCTTTTTTGAACAAATTTTTCTTTACTTGTCGAAGATAAATCTCAAAATTTGGTGTCGTCGTAATCGTATTGACCCGGAGAATAAAGGTAACAAGTCATTTTCACCGCATGGTGAACGCCGCAAAAACTAAACCTAAAAATCAATAGGATTCACTGCGTTTTCCTCTATTCCAGCCCACAATTGTTTCCTCTTTCCCAGCACATTATAGGGGACAATAAAGGGGTTTTCCACGATCGGACAACTGATGACCTTCACCAGATAGGTCATCAGTATATGATCTGTGGGGGTCCGACACCCGGACTCCGCACCGATCATCTGCTCCAGCTGCCTCCGGGCACCAGAAGTCCATGCTGAAAGCAGATGCTCCGGTCACGGAATAGAGCGGTCGTGCTGCTGTGTTAAAGTGAATAGGAGCAGAGCATTTAGTTCTGCAGAACGGCCGCTGTGCAGTGGTCGGAGCCATTTGCTTCCGGCTCCAACTACTGCATACCGTTCAAAACATCCGGCAGCCGGAGCAGCTGATCTGTTCGGGGTCCGGGTGTCGGACCCCCACCATCATATACTGATGACCTATCCAGTGGAGGTCATCCGTTGTCTGATCGTGGAAAACCCCTTTTAAAATTACTTCACGTCCAGCACAAGACATGTTCTCATACGGCTATGCCAACGGAAAAACAAAAAAGTTCTGGCTTTTGGAAGGAGGGAGGAAAAATTTGAATTGGCTGCGTGTCCAAGGGGTTAAGTACATAAGAAGAGACAAACATTAATGAATGACAGACTGGTCCAGAGGGAGAGAGACCCTGCCCTCGTAGACTACTAGGGGAAGCACGGGAGAAATCTAGATGATGATGTGAGGAACAGATAAAATGAGAACAAAGAAGGTCTTGTGAGGACCGGAGATTATGTGTGGGGAGGTATCAGGAGATTAGGGCAGAGATGTATGGAGGGGATGGTTTGTTGACAGCCTTGCATGTCATTTTTAATATGTATAACTTAATTTAGTAGGTAATGGGTGGCCAGTGACCGCAGAGGTGGAATGAGGGGAGTGGTAGATTTACCCTTGCAGCAGAGTTGAGAATGGGTAGGAGGGGTGCAATAGTGTTAGATGGGAAGCCACAGAGAAGGGTGTTGGAGTAGTCTAGACAGTAGATGATGAGGACATATATACTAGCATGTTTGTCTGTTCGAGGAAAGACTGACTTCAAGAGGTTTTTGAGGTGGAGACAGCAAGAAGTGGTAAGCGCTTAGGCTGTGCTATTTGAAATTAAGGGTTATCCCAATGCAGCGGACCTGTGAGACCGGGAAATGTGTGGAGCCATTAACTGTGATTTGATAGTTCTGGTAAGGGGGTTGAGTGAAATGGGGAAAAGATGATTCCGTTTTCTCCATGTTAATCTTAAGGAAGTGGGAGGTGAAAGAGGAGATAACTGTTAGACACTCTAGATAGCAGGGAGGTAACATCAAGACCAGAGGTAAATTTGACCAAAGATTTAGATGGAGAAGAGTAAGGGATCCAGAACACTGAGACCCATAAGGGAGCGATAGTAAATCTTTAGTTGGTAAGGTATGAGGAGATCCAGGAGAGGGCCAAGTCTGTGATGTCAAGGGACTAGAGAATTTGTATCAGGAGGGTGTGATCGACTGTGCCGAAGGTGGTGGACAGGTCTAGAAGGAGGAGCACAGAGTAATGTAGAAGCAGAGGACAGGTCTAGAAGAAGGAGGAGCACAGAGTAATGTAGAAGCAGAGGACAGGTCTAGAAGAAGGAGGAGCACAGAGTAATGTAGAAGCAGAGGACAGGTCTAGAAGGAGGAGCACAGAGTAATGTAGAAGCAGAGGACAGGTCTAGAAGGAGAGGCACAGAGTAATGTAGAAGCAGAGGACCGGTCTAGAAGGAGGAGCACAGAGTAATGTAGAAGCAGAGGACAGGTCTAGAAGGAGAGGCACAGAGTAATGTAGAAGCAGAGGACAGGTCTAGAAGGAGGAGCACAGAGTAATGTAGAAGCAGAGGACAGGTCTAGAAGGAGAGGCACAGAGTAATGTAGAAGCAGAGGACAGGTCTAGAAGGAGGAGCACAGAGTAATGTAGAAGCAGAGGACAGGTCTAGAAGGAGGAGCACAGAGTAATGTAGAAGCAGAGGACAGGTCTAAAAGGAGGAGCACAGAGTAATGTAGAAGCAGAGGACAGGTCTAGAAGAAGGAGGAGCACAGAGTAATGTAGAAGCAGAGGACAGGTCTAGAAGGAGGAGCACACAGTAATGTAGAAGCAGAGGACAGGTCTAGAAGGAGGAGCACAGAGTAATGTAGAAGCAGAGGACAGGTCTAGAAGGAGGAGCACAGAGTAATGTAGAAGCAGAGGACAGGTCTAGAAGGAGGAGCACAGAGTAATGTAGAAGCAGAGGACAGGTCTAGAAGAAGGAGGAGCACAGAGTAATGTAGAAGCAGAGGACAGGTCTAGAAGAAGGAGCACAGAGTAATGTAGAAGCAGAGGACAGGTCTAGAAGGAGGAGCACAGAGCAATGTAGAAGCAGAGGACAGGTCTAGAAGGAGGAGCACAGAGTAATGTAGAAGCAGAGGACAGGTCTAGAAGGAGGAGCACAGAGTAATGTAGAAGCAGAGGACAGGTCTAGAAGGAGGAGCACAGAGTAATGTAGAAGCAGAGGACAGGTCTAGAAGGAGGAGCACAGAGTAATGTAGAAGCAGAGGACAGGTCTAGAAAGAGGAGCACAGAGTAATGTAGAAGCAGAGGACAGGTCTAGAAGGAGCACAGAATAATGAAGAAGTGGGGGAACAGGTTTAAAAGGAAAAGCACCAAGTAATGTAGACGATGGAGGACAGGTCACGCTTTACAGAAGTCTGTGTGTAAGATGTGACTGCTAAGTGATAAGATGATGCAGAGATCCTGCACACCCAGCACAATACATGCTGCTTCCTCACACTAAACTACCAGGACATACACACTGTATTGGTGGGACGTTCTGCGCATGCACACTGGTCTGGCGGGATCTTCTGCTCCTGCGCACTGGACTGGCGGCAACTTCCGCGCCTGCACACTGGTCTGGCGGGACCTTCCGCGCCTGCACACTGGTCTGGCGGGACCTTCCGCGCCTGCACACTGGTCTGGCGGGACCTTCCGCGCCTGCACACTGGTCTGGCGTGACCTTCCGCGCCTGCGCACTGGTCTGGCGGGACCTTCTGCGCCTGCGCACTGGTCTGGCGGGACCTTCCGCGCCTGCGCACTGGTCTGGCGGGACCTTCCGCGCCTGCCCGCTGGTCTGGCGGGACCTTCCGCGCCTGCCCGCTGGTCTGGCGGGACCTTCCGCGCCTGCCCACTGGTCTGGCGGGACCTTCCGCTCCTCCACACTGGTCTGGCGGGACCTTCCGCACATGCTCGCAGGACTGGCGGGACCTTCCGCACATGCTCGCAGGACTGGCGGGACCTTCTGCACATTCACACGTGACCGCCGGTTCCCATTAACCATGGTTAGTATCTGTCTTTCAGATGTGAATAAAGTTACTATCCGGTAAAATAATCTACAAGGAAAAGGGGAATACTATAATAATTAAGAATTTTAGATGTCTCTGAAGATCCAGGATCTCTGAGGTAACTTCTAATATCTGTAAAAACTTATATTAGGGGTGTATTCATTCATAAAGGGCATCTGTCACATTGACCACCCGTCTGATCTGTTGGCAGCAGATTATATAGCAGGAGGACCTGAGCAGATTGTGTCTCTACATTCTCTTCTATAGGAGTTACGGGAACCGCCTAACAAGGCCACCCAGAGGTGGAGCCGCATCTATCAGACATTCCTGGCATCTCCTGGGGAGAAATGTCCGTGTTGGGAATACCCCTTTATTCCATGTGGTGACGGCTCTGAGAAGATGTTTCTCTCAATGATCAATAAGTGAGGTTCTGTATGTCACACATGATGTCCCCTGTATGATTTCCATCTTCTCCTTTCTTCATAAAGACATCTGCAGTACTAGATCCTCCAGTTCCTCCAGTTTTCTCATCTTCTCCTCCACAACGTTCCTTCTGCTGAATGACCCACCAAGGATGGACAAGGACAGGAATGAGATGAGCAGAAGAATATTAGACTTCACCTTGGAGATCATCTACCTGTTGAGCGGAGAGGTAAACTTTTCTACATTATAGAACAAGTCCCACATAGGGAAGGGACAATACATAATAGGAAGAATCCAGTGTCCTGTATAACAACGTCCAGACCTTCCAAGTGACGTCAAGAAGCTGCAGATCAGCCACCGATATGGTCAGTTATGTGTCATGTCACCAATGCAGCAATAGTAATGTTGTAGAGCAATGAGAATGACCAGGAACCAGGAGGATCAGGATGACATCTATATAGAAACATAGGAGATGACGGCAGGAGGAGAGCACATGGTCCATCTAGTCCCCCCAATATTATTTCCTTTTTAGTTTTGGCCTCGTTCTATTTTCTCAATGTCTTTTTGTAGGAGAGGTCTCCAGTATTACAGATGTGCGGTCACTAGAGGTCTATACAGCGGGGTCACAATCTCCCTCTTTCTACTGAGGGGGGAATACTGTGTTCAGTTCTCTAAGTGTCTCTCTCCATACACAGGAGTACACAATAGTGAAGAAGACATCGGGTGACTGTACGACTCCCATCATCCATGAGTCAGGAGGATGGAGCAGTAGTCCCATCACAGAGCCTCCCCCTCACTCCCGGATACATGAGAAGAAGATCTTAGAACTGATCTGCAAGATGACGGAGCTGCTGACTGGAGAGGTGACACTGCTGGGAATGCTGGGAAATTCTACAGTAACAGCACTGGAGGTGTCTGGGTAATGACTGTATCATTGTGTGTGTCAGGTTCCTATAAGGTGTCAGGACGTCACTGTCTATCTCTCCATGGAGGAGTGGGAGTATCTAGAAGGACACAAGGATCTGTACGAGGAGGTCATGATGGAGGACTACCGGCCGCGCACATCACAAGGTGAGAAGAGACAGATATATATTGGCATTACTGTGGGCACAGGCTGGACTGGCGGTCATGTTGAGGCCTTAATACCGTCATGTGCAGCACATATACACGTGTGTACAATGACATGTAATGTAGGAGCTCCACAATTTCGGCTCCTTTTACATCACATTAGATCCCTGTGTTTCGTGCTGCCGGCTGCTCATAATTCTGCATTACAGGTCACATTACATTGTACAGCGCTGGCGGCCGTTCTGGATACAGGAGCCATGAAGACGGGCAGGACGCGCTGTCTCCTAATGCAGAGTTATGGGCAGCCGGCAGCGAGGACTATGGGCAGTCGTGCTGTAGTCAGAAGTAAACCTGGTAATACAAGTCATGTAGAAAGACGATTATCGGCACACTCCGGCAGTATAATAGTTTCCTATATAATGTCCGTATAATCGGAGGTTCTCTTTAATATTACAAGTTCTGGGCACTAGATTCTGGAGATGGGACGGTGATCCAGGGATTTATTCTGATTTCCAGATTTGGAGTCGGGGAGGAGTTTTCCCCTAATTAGACAATTGTCATCCACCTCATGGGGTTTTATCTTCCTCTGGATCAACACGGTCGGATTATAGGTTGGTCTTGATGGACTTGTGTCTTTCTTCATCCTTAGTAACTGTAACACAGAATGTATGGAGCTAAATTTACCTCTAATATAAAGTACAACGTGTTCTGAAAAAACAATCTCACAATGTCTTGGATAAGTAAAATCTTATTCCCACTTCTGATACGTCTCCACATGGCGTAAACACGGCGGAACGTCCAAAACTCATTTTTGGCGCGACGTGTAGATGAGATTTGTTAAAATCTCACCCTCATTGCTACTACTGTAATACGCTGCAGATTTTCTCGCAATTAAATACTTTGCAGAAAATCTGCATCTTATCAGCCCCGTGTGCACATACCCTTAAAGTAACACGTCAGATTTGAGAAATGGTTCTCTTAAACAGGTCAAAAATAGGCCATGGATTCCACTCCCAGAGGAGTCCCTGACATCACTGTCCATATATGGACAGAGACGTCAGGGGCTCCCTCTAGAAGCACAATTTCCAGCCAAGTTGACGGTAACGCTCTGGCAAATGATTCCGCTCCTAGAGGGAGCTTCAGTGGCGCTATCTACAGGGGATGAGGTGCTATCTGCAGGGGTTTGGCATAAGTTTGATTAAACTAAGGGGGAGATGTGCCGGCACTTGTGGAGAGAGCCGGCGGACAGGAAAGTACAACCCTGTTCCATTCTGCCAATATTTATTTATGTGACACCTGCCCAGGGCATCAGGAGTTGGAAAGTATATAGCCATGTCGTGAAGGGGTTAATTAATATGTATAGAAAATATTGCCTACAGAGGTGTACACAGCCTTTAAGAGGCTAATAAGCAAGTGACACCCAGACCATTTTTGGTTGCAGGTAACTAAATAGAGGCGTCCTGTGTCCCGCCACGTTCATGTGTATCCGCGTCCACAGAAGGCAGATACAGGTAAATACTATGGTGGAGCAGGGAGCCAGTTACGCCCCGCCGTTCGCTCTGGTAGGGCACAGTCTCCTTTAGGCCTGCGGCTTACAAGGTGCAGGAACATCGACACCGGTAGTGAGGACCTCAACATTGTAATTCCGGCTCTGATCAGTAA
>NW_027462438.1:0-62336 GCF_050947455.1 Rhinoderma darwinii
ATTCTGCTGGTGGAGACACTGTGTACATACATTACATTACTTATCCTGTACTGATCCTGAGTTATATCCTGTATTATACTCCAGAGCTGCGCTCACTATTCTGCTGGTGGAGTCACTGTGTACATACATTACATTACTTATCCTGTACTGATCCTGAGTTATATCCTGTATTATACTCCAGAGCTGCACTCACTATTCTGCTGGTGGAGTCACTGTGTACATACATTACATTACTTATCCTGTACTGATCCGGAGTTACATCCTGTATTATACTCCAGAGCTGCACTCACTATTCTGCTGGTGGAGTCACTGTGTATATACATTACCATAATCTATTATACTCCAGAGCTGCACTCTCTATGTGGTGTTGTACATCTCTCCTGGGACCCTCTGATATCAGTTGCTTCTCTTATAACGCTCCGCACAGTGATGGTTTCTTGCTCTATAATGTATAGGATGTGTGGATATTACGGGGCATGATACGAGTTTATTTTAATTTTAATCGATGAGTTATTTTCTGAAACATTTAATATTATAACATGCCCCCCCCCCCCCACATATAATATAGAATACGCTATAAGGGTATGTTCACACAGCTTATTTTTGGCGGTTTTTCGAGCTGTAAATGGCCGAAAAACGCCCAAAGAATCGGTAGCAGAACGCCTACAAACATCTGGCCATTGATTTCAATGGGAAAAAGGGCGTTCTGTTCCGACGGGGCGTTTTTTTACGCAGCCGTTTTGCAAAACGGCCACGTAAAAAAACGCCCGCGAAAGAGAAGTGCATGTCACTTCTTCAGACGTTTCTAGAGCCGTTTTTCATTGACTCTATAAAAAAACAGCTCCAAAAATGCCCGTAAAAAAACGCAGTGAAAACGCAAGTTGCTTAAAAAATTGATAAAAATCAGGAGCAGTTTTCCCCTGAAGCGCTGTATTTTCAGACGTGTGAACAGAGCCTGAAAGTTGAATTTTGTGTGTTGTTATAGACCCCCCCGCCCCTGCAGCGACGACACTTCACACAGAAGCTCGCCCTATCTGTCAGCGTCAGAACTGAGGCCTTAATTACCCAGTGTTTATTCACGTTTAGTCCCTTGAAGTTTTCCTTTTATCTGAGCCGCTCTCTCATCATCTCCATAATAAACATGCCGCCAATTTCCTGTGTGACATTCAGGTGCTTCCGATGTCCCCAGTGTGTACCGTGCAGAGGCCACTCAGCCCCCATATCCAATAATACAAAAAAAATTCACAATTATAGACCATTATATCAGTGATGTCAGTCACAGGGGGCGGGGCTGTGACAACCTCTCACACATGATATACAGGCTGGTTGTCAGTAGTAATAGATGAATAGCTGTGACTGTATATAAGATGTGTGGATCTCATGTCTGATCACATGTAATTATATTATATATCAGTGATGTCAGTAACAGGGGGCGGGGCTGTGACAACCTCTCACACATGATATACAGGCTGGTTGTCAGTAGTAATAGATGAATAGCTGTGACTGTATATAAGATGTGTGGATCTCATGTCTGATCACAGTGTAATTATATTATATATCAGTGATGTCAGTAACAGGGGGCGGGGCTGTGACAACCTCTCACACATGATATACAGGCTGGTTGTCAGTAGTAATAGATGAATAGCTGTTACTGTATATAAGATGTGTGGATCTCATGTCTGATCACAATGTAATTATATTATATATCAGTGATGTCAGTAACAGGGGGCGGGGCTGTGACAACCTCTCACACATGATATACAGGCTGGTTGTCAGTAGTAATAGATGAATAGCTGTGACTGTATATAAGATGTGTGGATCTCATTTCTGATCACTGTATAATTATATTATATATCAGTGATGTCAGTAACGGGGCGGGGCTGTGACAACCTCTCACACATGATATACAGGCTGGTTGTCAGTAGTAATAGATGATTAGCTGTGACTGTATATAAGATGTGTGGATCTCATGTCTGATCACAATGTAATTATATTATATATCAGTGATGTCAGTAACAGGGGGCGGGGCTGTGACAACCTCTCACACATGATATACAGGCTGGTTGTCAGTAGTAATAGATGAATAGCTGTGACTGTATATAAGATGTGTGGATCTCATGTCTGATCACAGTGTAATTATATTATATATAAGTGATGTCAGTAACAGGGGGCGGGGCTGTGACAACCTCTCACACATGATATATAGGCTGGTTGTCAGTAGTAATAGATGATTAGCTGTTACTGTATATAAGATGTGTGGATCTCATGTCTGATCACAGTGTAATTATATTATATATCAGTGATGTCAGTAACAGGGGGCGGGGCTGTGACAACCTCTCACACATGATATACAGGCTGGTTGTCAGTAGTAATAGATGAATAGCTGTTACTGTATATAAGATGTGTGGATCTCATGTCTGATCACAATGTAATTATATTATATATCAGTGATGTCAGTAACAGGGGGCGGGACTGTGACAACCTCTCACACATGATATACAGGCTGGTTGTCAGTAGTGATAGATGAATAGCTGTGACTGTATATAAGATGTGTGGATCTCATGTCTGATCACATGTAATTATATTATATATCAATGATGTCAGTAACAGGGGGCGGGGCTGTGACAACCTCTCACACATGATATACAGGCTGGTTGTCAGTAGTAATAGATGAATAGCTGTTACTGGCTATAAGATGTGTGGATCTCATGTCTGATCACATGTAATTATATTATATATCAGTGATGTCAGTAACAGGGGGCGGGGCTGTGACAACCTCTCACACATGATATACAGGCTGGTGTCAGTAGTAATAGATGAATAGCTGTTACTGTATATAAGATGTGTGGATCTCATGTCTGATCACATGTCATTATATTATATATCAGTGATGTCAGTAACGGGGCGGGGCTGTGACAACCTCTCACACATGATATACAGGCTGGTTGTCAGTAGTAATAGATGAATAGCTGTTACTGTATATAAGATGTGTGGATCTCATGTCTGATCACAGTGTAATTATATTATATATCAGTGATGTCAGTAACAGGGGGCGGGGCTGTGACAACCTCTCACACATGGTATACAGGCTGGTTGTCAGTGGTAATAGATGAATAGCTGTGACTGTACATAAGATGTGTGGATCTCATGTCTGATCACAATGTAATTATATTATATATCAGTGATGTCAGTAACAGGGGGCGGGGCAGTGACAACCTCTCACACATGATATACAGGCTGGTTGTCAGTAGTAATAGATGAATAGCTGTTACTGTATATAAGATGTGTGGATCTCATGTCTGATCACAATGTAATTATATTATATATCAGTGATGTCAGTAACAGGGGGCGGGGCTGTGACAACCTCTCACACATGATATACAGGCTGGTTGTCAGTAGTAATAGATGAATAGCTGTTACTGTATATAAGATGTGTGGATCTCATGTCTGATCACAAAGTAATTATATTATATATCAGTGATGTCAGTAACAGGGGGCGGGGCTGTGACAACCTCTCACACATGGTATACAGGCTGGTTGTCAGGAGTAATAGATGAATAGCTGTTACTGTATATAAGATGTGTGGATCTCATGTCTGATCACATGTAATTATATTATATATCAGTGATGTCAGTAACAGGGGGCGGGGCTGTGACAACCTCTCACACATGATATACAGACTGGTTGTCAGTAGTGATAGATGAATAGCTGTTACTGTATATAAGATGTGTGGATCTCATGTCTGATCACAATGTAATTATATTATATATCAGTGATGTCAGTAACAGGGGGCGGGGCTGTGACAACCTCTCACACATGATATACAGGCTGGTTGTCAGTAGTAATAGATGAATAGCTGTCACTGTATATAAGATGTGTGGATCTCATGTCTGATCACAGTGTAATTATATTATATATCAGTGATGTCAGTAACAGGGGGCGGGGCTGTGACAACCTCTCACACATGATATACAGGCTGGTTGTCAGTAGTAATAGATGAATAGCTGTTACTGTATATAAGATGTGTGGATCTCATGTCTGATCACAATGTAATTATATTATATATCAGTGATGTCAGTAACAGGGGGCGGGGCTGTGACAACCTCTCACACATGATATACAGGCTGGTTGTCAGTAGTAATAGATGAATAGCTGTTACTGTATATAAGATGTGCGGATCTCATGTCTGATCACAATGTAATTATATTATATATCAGTGATGTCAGTAACAGGAGGCGGGGCTGTGACAACCTCTCACACATGATATACAGGCTGGTTGTCAGTAGTAATAGATGAATAGCTGTTACTGTATATAAGATGTGTGGATCTCATGTCTGATCACAGTGTAATTATATTATATATCAGTGATGTCAGTAACGGGGCGGGGCTGTGACAACCTCTCACACATGATATACAGGCTGGTTGTCAGTAGTAATAGATGAATAGCTGTTACCGTATATAAGATGTGCGGATCTCATGTCTGATCACAATGTAATTATATTATATATCAGTGATGTCAGTAACAGGAGGCGGGGCTGTGACAACCTCTCACACATGATATACAGGCTGGTTGTCAGTAGTAATAGATGAATAGCTGTTACTGTATATACGATGTGTGGATCTCATGTCTGATCACAGTGTAATTATATTATATATCAGTGATGTCAGTAACAGGGGGCGGGGCTGTGACAACCTCTCACACATGATATACAGGCTGGTTGTCAGTAACAGGGGGCGGGGCTGTGACAACCTCTCACACATGATATACAGGCTGGTTGTCAGTAGTGATGGATGAATAGCTGTTACTGTATATAAGATGTGTGGATCTCATGTCTGATCACAATGTAATTATATTATATATCAGTGATGTCAGTAACAGGGGGCGGGGCTGTGACAACCTCTCACACATGATATACAGGCTGGTTGTCAGTAGTAATAGATGAATAGCTGTTACTGTATATAAGATGTGCGGATCTCATGTCTGATCACAATGTAATTATATTATATATCAGTGATGTCAGTAACAGGAGGCGGGGCTGTGACAACCTCTCACACATGATATACAGGCTGGTTGTCAGTAGTAATAGATGAATAGCTGTTACTGTATATAAGATGTGTGGATCTCATGTCTGATCACAGTGTAATTATATTATATATCAGTGATGTCTGTAACAGGGGGCGGGGCTGTGACAACCTCTCACACATGATATACAGGCTGGTTGTCAGTAGTAATAGATGAATAGCTGTTACTGTATATAAGATGTGCGGATCTCATGTCTGATCACAATGTAATTATATTATATATCAGTGATGTCAGTAACAGGGGGCGGGGCTGTGACAACCTCTCACACATGATATACAGGCTGGTTGTCAGTAGTAATAGATGAATAGCTGTGACTGTATATAAGATGTGTGGATCTCATGTCTGATCACAATGTAATTATATTATATCTCAGTGATGTCAGTAACAGGGGGCGGAGTTGTGACAACCTCTCACACATGATATACAGGCTGGTTGTCAGTAGTAATAGATGAATAGCTGTTACTGTATATAAGATGTGTGGATCTCATGTCTGATCACAATGTAATTATATTATATATCAGTGATGTCAGTAACAGGGGGCGGGGCTGTGACAACCTCTCACACATGATATATAGGCTGGTTGTCAGTAGTAATAGATGAATAGCTGTGACTGTATATAAGATGTGTGGATCTCATGTCTGATCACAATGTAATTATATTATATATCAGTGATGTCAGTAACAGGGGGCGGGGCTGTGACAACCTCTCACACATGATATACAGGCTGGTTGTCAGTAGTAATAGATGATTAGCTGTTACTGTATATAAGGTGTGTGGATCTCATGTCTGATCACAATTTAATTATATTATATATCAGTGATGTCAGTAACAGGGGGCGGAGCTGTGACAACCTCTCACACATGATATACAGGCTGGTTGTCAGTAGTAATAGATGAATAGCTGTTACTGTATATAAGATGTGTGGATCTCATGTCTGATCACAATGTAATTATATTATATATCAGTGATGTCAGTAACAGGGGGCGGGGCTGTGACAACCTCTTACACATGATATACAGGCTGGTTGTCAGTAGTAATAGATGAATAGCTGTGACTGTATATAAGATGTGTGGATCTCATGTCTGATCACAGTGTAATTATATTATATATCAGTGATGTCAGTAACAGGGGGTGGGGCTGTGACAACCTCTCACACATGATATACAGGCTGGTTGTCAGTAGTAATAGATGAATAGCTGTGACTGTATATAAGATGTGTGGATCTCATGTCTGATCACAGTGTAATTATATATCAGTGATGTCAGTAACAGGGGGCGGAGCTGTGACAACCTCTCACACATGATATGCAGGCTGGTTGTCAGTAGTAATAGATGAATAGCTGTTACTGTATATAAGATGTGTGGATCTCATGTCTGATCACAATGTAATTATATTATATATCAGTGATGTCAGTAACAGGGGGCGGGGCTGTGACAACCTCTCACACATGATATACAGGCTGGTTGTCAGTAGTAATAGATGTGACTGTATATAAGATGTGTGCATCTCATGTCTGATCACATGTAATTATATTATATATCAGTGATGTCAGTAACAGGGGGCGGGGCTGTGACAACCTCTCACACATGATATACAGGCTGGTTGTCAGTAGTAATAGATGAATAGCTGTTACTGTATATAAGATGTGTGGATCTCATGTCTGATCACAGTGTAATTATATTATATATAAGTGATGTCAGTAACAGGGGGCGGGGCAGTGACAACCTCTCACACATGATATATAGGCTGGTTGTCAGTAGTATTAGATGAATAGCTGTTACTGTATATAAGATGTGTGGATCTCATGTCTGATCACAATGTAATTATATTATATATCAGTGATGTCAGTAACAGGGGGCGGGGCTGTGACAACCTCTCACACATGATATACAGGCTGGTTGTCAGCTGTAATAGATGAATAGCTGTGACTGTATATAAGATGTGTGGATCTCATGTCTGATCACAATGTAATTATATTATATATCAGTGATGTCAGTAACAGGGGGCGGGGCTGTGACAACCTCTCACACATGATATACAGGCTGGTTGTCAGTAGTGATAGATGAATAGCTGTTACTGTATATAAGATGTGTGGATCTCATGTCTGATCACAATGTCATTATATTATATATCAGTGATGTCAGTAATAGGGGGCGGGGCTGTGACTACCTCTCACACATGATATACAGGCTGGTTGTCAGTAGTAATAGATGAATAGCTGTTACTGTATATAAGATGTGTGGATCTCATGTCTGATCACAGTGTAATTATATATCAGTGATGTCAGTAACAGGGGGCGGGGCTGTGACAACCTCTCACATGATATACAGGCTGGTTGTCAGTAGTAATAGATGAATAGCTTTGACTGTATATAAGATGTGTGGATCTCCTGGGAAGAATGATAAAAAAGCAATTTGTGGCTTCCCTCTTGATGTTGGTCCATGACACCCTAATTAGAGAAAGGCAAACTTGAAAATATTAGGCACAGTCTATTTACTTTCCTTTGAAGGCTACGCTCTCTGCATTTTTACGTGGAGGGCACTTTGTCCTGTAGAGCACACTCTCTTTACCTTTACTCTCTCTATGCTGTGTCCTGTAGAGCACGCTCTCTATATCTTTACACTCTCTATACTTTGTCTTGTAGAGCACGCTCTCTACACCTTTACACTCTCTATACTTTGTCCTGTAGAGCACGCTCTCTACCTTTACACTCTCTATGCTTTGACTGTAGAGCATGCTCAGTATATCTTTATACTCTATACTTTGTCCTGTAGGGCACGAACTTTATATCTTTACACTCTTTATACTTTATCCTGTAGTGCACGCTCTCTTTACCTTTACACTCTCTATACTTTGTCCTGTAGGGCACGCTCTCTATACCTTTACACTCTCTATACTTTGTCCTGTATGGTACGTTCTCTAAATCTTTACTCTCTCTATGCTTTGTTCTGTAGGGTACGCTCTCTATATCTTTACACTCTCTATACTTTGTCCTGTAGAGCACGCTCTCTATACCTTTACACTTTCGATGCTTTGTTCTGTAGGGCACGCTCTCTATACCTTTACACTCTCTATACTTTGTCCTGTAGAACACGCTCTCTATACCTTTACACTCTCTATACTTTGTCCTGTAGGGCATGCACTCTATACCTTTACACTCTCTATGCTGTGTCCTGTAGAGCATGCTCTCTATACCTTTACACTCTCTATACTTTGTCCTGTAGAGCACGCTCTCTATACCTTTACACTCTCTATACTTTGTCCTGTAGAGCACGCTCTCTATACCTTTACACTCTCTATACTTTGTCCTGTAGAGCACGCTCTCCTTACCTTTACACTCTCTATACTTTGTCCTGTTGGGCACGCTCCCTATACCTTTACGCTCTGTTTATTTTGTCCTGTAATGCACGCTCTCTATATCTTTACACTCTCTATACTTTGTCCTGTAGAGCACGCTCTCTACACCTTTACACTCTCTATACTTTGTCCTGTAGAGCACCCTCTCTATACCTTTACACTCTCTATGCTTTGACTGTAGAGCACGCTCAGTATATCTTTATACTCTATACTTTGTCCTGTAGGGCACGAACTTTATATCTTTACACTCTTTATACTTTATCCTGTAGTGCACGCTCTCTTTACTTTTACACTCTCTATACTTTGTCCTATAGGGCACGCTCTCTATACCTTTACACTCTCTATACTTTGTCCTGTATGGTACGTTCTCTAAATCTTTACTCTCTCTATGCTTTGTTCTGTAGGGTACGCTCTCTATATCTTTACACTCTCTATACTTTGTCCTGTAGAGCACGCTCTCTATACCTTTACACTTTCGATGCTTTGTTCTGTAGGGCACGCTCTCTATACCTTTACACTCTCTATACTTTGTCCTGTAGAGCACGCTCTCCTTACCTTTACACTCTCTATACTTTGTCCTGTTGGGCACGCTCCCTATACCTTTACGCTCTGTTTATTTTGTCCTGTAATGCACGCTCTCTATACTTTTACACTCTCTATACTTTGTCCTGTAGAGCATGCTCTCTTTACCTTTACAATCTGTATACTTTTTCCTGTAGAGCACGCTCTCTATACCTTTACACTCTCTATGCTTTGACTGTAGAGCACGCTCAGTATATCTTTATACTCTATACTTTGTCCTGTAATGCACGCTCTCTATATCTTTACACTCTCTATACTTTGTCCTGTAGAGCACGCTCTCTATACCTTTACACTCTCTATACTTTGTCCTGTAGAGCACGCTCTCTATACCTTTACACTCTCTATACTTTGTCCTGTAGAGCACGCTCTCTATACCTTTACACTCTCTATACTTTGTCCTGTAGAGCACGCTCTCTATACCTTTACACTCTCTATACTTTGTACTGTAGAGCACGCTCTCCTTACCTTTACACTCTCTATACTTTGTCCTGTTGGGCACGCTCCCTATACCTTTACGCTCTGTTTATTTTGTCCTTTAATGCACGTTCTCTATACCTTTACACTCTCTATACTTTGTCCTGTAGAGCATGCTCTCTATACCTTTACACTCTCTATACTTTGTCCTGTAGAGCACGCTCTCTATATCTTTACACTCTCTATATTTTGTCCTGTAGAGCACGCTCTCTATATCTTTACACTCTCTATACTTTGTCCTGTAAGGCATGCTCTCTATACCTTTACACTCTCCATACTTTGTCCTGTAGGGCATGCACTCTATACCCTTACACTCTCTATGCTGTGTCCAGTAGGGCACACTCTCTATACCTTTACACTCTCTATACTTTGTCCTGTAGAGCACGCTCTCTATACCTTTACACTCTCTATACTTTGTCCTGTAGAGCACGCTCTCTATACCTTTACACTCTCTATACTTTGTCCTGTAGAGCACGCTCTCCTTACCTTTACACTCTCTATACTTTGTCCTGTTGGGCACGCTCCCTATACCTTAACGCTCTGTTTATTTTGTCCTGTAATGCACGCTCTCTATACCTTTACACTCTCTATACTTTGTCCTGTAGAGCATGCTCTCTTTACCTTTACAATCTGTATACTTTTTCCTGTAGAGCATTCTCTCTATACCTTTACGCTCTCTATACTTTGTCCTGTAAGGCATGCTCTCTTTACCTTTACACTCTTTATACTTTGTCCTGTGGGGCACGCTCTCTATACCTTTACGCTCTCTATACTTTGTCCTGTAGAGCACGCTCTGTATATCTTTACACTCTCTATGCTTTGTCCTGTAGAGCATGCTCTCTATACCTTTACACTCTCTTTACTTTGTCGTGTGGCACGCTCTCTATACCTTTAAACTCTATATACTTTGTCCTGTAGAGCACGCTCTCTATACCTTTACGCTCTCTATACATTGTCCTGTAGAGCACGCTCTTTATACCTTTACACTCTCTATAATTTGTCCTGTAGGGCATGCACTCTATACCTTTACACTCTCTATACCTTTACACTCTCTATACCTTTATGCTCTCTATACTTTGTCCTGTAGAGCACGCTCTCTTTATCTTTACACTCTCTATACTATGTCCTGTAGAGCACGCTCTCTATACCTTTACACTCTCTATATTTTGTGCTGTAGGGCATGCTCTCTATTCCTTTACACTCTCCATACTTTGTCCTGTAGGGCACGCTCTCTATACCTTTACGCTCTTTATACTTTGTCCTGTAGAGCACGCTCTCTATAACTTTACACTCTCTATACTTTTTCCTGTAGGGCACGCTCTCTATACCTTTACACTCTCTATACTTGGTCCTGTAGAGCACGCTCTCTATACCTTTACACTCTCTATACGTTGTCCTGTAGAGCACGCTCTCTATACCTTTACACTCTCTATACGTTGTCCTGTAGAGCACGCTCTCTATACCTTTACACTCTCTATACGTTGTCCTGTAGAGCACGCTCTCTATACCTTTACACTCTCTATACTTTGTCCTGTAGTGCACGCTCTCTACACCTTTACACTCTCTATGCTGTGTCCTGTAGGGCACACTCTCTATTCCTTTACACTCTCTATACATTGTCCTGTAGAGCACGCTCTCTATATCTTTACACTCTCTATACTTTGTCCTGTAGAGCACGCTCTCTATATCTTTACACTCCCCATACGTTGTCCTGTAGAGCACGCTCTCTATATCTTTACACTCTCTATACTTTGTCCTGTAGAGCACGCTCTCTATATCTTTACACTCCCCATACGTTGTCCTGTAGAGCACGCTCTCTATATCTTTACACTCTCTATACTTTGTCCTGTAGAGCACGTCTGCTATACTTTGTCTTGTATGAGGTGCTTTGTGTACTGCCCCCTGCTGGGCTCTATACTTCCTTCTGGCAGTGAGTTTGATCCTTCCAGTCATCACTGGAGGTTTTCTAGTGTTGTCAGTAATGTGCAGCCCTTGCCAGATGGGAGTTCTTCTCATTGTGTTGGTAATTAGTATCTGGGTTGACGACTTGTACATTTTACGTTGAACAAACATTGTGCGCGGCGCGGCCCCCGAGCTCCAGCTGCTGAGTTCTCAGAAATGAATTGTCTTCTTGTAGCGCTGCAGGTTGTGTCCAGAACCAGAGGAAATACTCAGAAATGATAATAATTCAATCACAGAATAGGAGGAGGGGGCTGCATCTTGGTGTACGGAGGGGACACAGTACACAGAACGAGGGGGCAGGTTATCACATCAGCAGATACATGTCCGGTCCTGTAATCATAGAATCATGGAACAGAAATGTGAGAGAAAACGCACGCGTTACGGAGGCGCTGGTGACGATCAGAGAACTCCTAGAAGACGTGTAATATTCGTGTAGGACTTGTTTGGGTGGGGAGGGGGGAGTTACGGTGCATTGGTCCTTTAGAGGGTCTTGTGCTGGTTAGAACATGGGCGTAGGAGCTTGGTCAGGATTCTTGGCGGTGGTGTCAGGCAGCTACTGAAAGGGGCCTCATTTTTATCTTTGCAATGTCTCTCAGTCCGCCACTGGGTTACAGTTTCCTGTATAGGGTATTTCATGGGTGGGGGTGAGGAAGGGTATAAAGATATTCCTGGCAGGTAAGTTCTGACCCAGAAGCTTCACCTGTTCTGTCACATTCCACATCTCCACCTTCTCAGACGTCATTGGTTTTTTACATTCTTGTTTTTCCTTCTTAGTTCCCATCATCCCGAGTTACCTTTACACCATGACACATGAATCCAATAACAGTGACGTCCAGGAAAGTGCGAGCCCACCCCCCACGTCCAGCAGCTTCCAGACCATCTTCTCTTACTACGACAACACAACTCTGGTCACAGAGAGGTCACGACTGCAGGGGGTCATCACGGTACCAACCCAGGCGCCTGGACCGTCCAGCACATCTCCACCCGACGACTGCCCCAAGAGCGACTCCACCCTGCTGAATGAAAATGTCAAAGTTGGTTTACTGTTCGCATCAAAGGCAACGGTTCAACTGCTGACCAATCCCTTCATAGGTCCCTTGACTAACAGGTACTAAAACAGAGTAAAAAGGACACGGCGCCACATTGTGCAGATCAATTTGTAGTATAAATGAGCAAAAATGATAATAAATGCTCACCTATGAGGATGCAAATTACTGGCATGTAATTGCAATGTGAAGGAAAGCTGCAGCCAATCCCAGCGCAAAACTCCCAGGGAGATGGCAAAAATGATAGCGAATAAAAATAAAAAACGGGATTATAAAGGCGCTGCTTAGTAAGATGAATAATGAATTTATTGGACAGTCTTAGAACAGATGCTACGCGTTTCAACGCCGGACCGGTGTCTTCATCAGGCACGTCAAACAGACAGTAAATGAGCACGTATATATACAGAAATAATGTAGTCTTAATTGGGCCAAATTCAGACCAACCTACTGGTCAAAAAACCGCCAAAAAAACGGGCAGGTCAGAGTTCAAAGCGTACAGATTGCAAATAGTCATAATAACAGAGATGACTAAAATTACTCAAATAGCTGAAATAATCCTAATGATGCAAAGTTGTATGAGAAATGAATAGTTAAAAACATACGTGAAAGACAAGAATTGACACGGGAAATAATTATAGGAACGGTGGACTAAAAACGTGTTAACAATAAGAATACACCGCGCCGTAAGGAGACAATAAGAATACACCGCGCCGTAAGGAGACAATAAGAATACACCGCGCCGTAAGGAGACAATAAGAATACACCGCGCCGTAAGGAGACAATAAGAATACACCGCGCCGTAAGGAGACAATAAGAATACACCGCGCCGTAAGGAGACAATAAGAATACACCGCGCCGTAAGGAGACAATAAGAATACACCGCGCCGTAAGGAGACAATAAGAATACACCGCGCCGTAAGGAGACAATAAGAATACACCGCGCCGTAAGGAGACAATAAGAATACACCGCGCCGTAAGGAGACAATAAGAATACACCGCGCCGTAAGGAGACAATAAGAATACACCGCGCCGTAAGGAGACAATAAGAATACACCGCGCCGTAAGGAGACAATAAGAATACACCGCGCCGTAAGGAGACAATAAGAATACACCGCGCCGTAAGGAGACAATAAGAATACACCGCGCCGTAAGGAGACAATAAGAATACACCGCGCCGTAAGGAGACAATAAGAATACACCGCGCCGTAAGGAGACAATAAGAATACACCACGCCGTAAGGAGACTATAAGAATACACCACCCCGTAAGGAGACTATAAGAATACACCACGCCGTAAGGAGACTATAAGAATACACCACGCCGTAAGGAGACAATAAGAATACACCGCGCCGTAAGGAGACAATAAGAATACACCGCGCCGTAAGGAGACAATAAGAATACACCGCGCCGTAAGGAGACAATAAGAATACACCGCGCCGTAAGGAGACTATAAGAATACACCACCCCGTAAGGAGACAATAAGAATACACCACGCCGTAAGGAGACAATAAGAATACACCACCCCGTAAGGAGACAATAAGAATACACCACGCCGTAAGGAGACAATAAGAATACACCACGCCGTAAGGAGACTATAAGAATACACCGCGCCGTAAGGAGACTATAAGAATACACCGCGCCGTAAGGAGACTATAAGAATACACCGCGCCGTAAGGAGACTATAAGAATACACCGCGCCGTAAGGAGACAATAAGAATACACCGCGCCGTAAGGAGACAATAAGAATACACCACGCCGTAAGGAGACTATAAGAATACTCCACGCCGTAAGGAGACTATAAGAATACTCCACGCCGTAAGGAGACTATAAGAATACACCACGCCGTAAGGAGACTATAAGAATACACCACGCCGTAAGGAGACAATAAGAATACACCACGCCGTAAGGAGACAATAAGAATACACCACGCCGTAAGGAGACAATAAGAATACACCACGCCGTAAGGAGACTATAAGAATACACCACCCCGTAAGGAGACAATAAGAATACACCACGCCGTAAGGAGACAATAAGAATACACCGCGCCGTAAGGAGACTATAAGAATACACCGCGCCGTAAGGAGACTATAAGAATACACCACGCCGTAAGGAGACTATAAGAATACACCACGCCGTAAGGAGACAATAAGAATACACCACCCCGTAAGGAGACAATAAGAATACACCACGCCGTAAGGAGACAATAAGAATACACCACGCCGTAAGGAGACAATAAGAATACACCACGCCGTAAGGAGACTATAAGAATACACCACACCGTAAGGAGACAATAAGAATACACCGCCCCGTAAGGAGACAATAAGAATACACCGCGCCGTAAGGAGACAATAAGAATACACCGCGCCGTAAGGAGACTATAAGAATACACCGCGCCGTAAGGAGACTATAAGAATACACCACGCCGTAGGGAGACAATAAGAATACACCACGCCGTAGGGAGACAATAAGAATACACCACGCCGTAAGGAGAGAATAAGAATACACCGCGCCGTAAGGAGACAATAAGAATACACCGCGCCGTAAGGAGACAATAAGAATACACCGCGCCGTAAGGAGACTATAAGAATACACCGCGCCGTAAGGAGACTATAAGAATACACCGCGCCGTAAGGAGACAATAAGAATACACCACGCCGTAAGGAGACTATAAGAATACACCACCCCGTAAGGAGACAATAAGAATACACCACGCCGTAAGGAGACTATAAGAATACACCGCGCCGTAAGGAGACAATAAGAATACACCACGCCGTAAGGAGACTATAAGAATACACCACCCCGTAAGGAGACAATAAGAATACACCACGCCGTAAGGAGACAATAAGAATACACCGCGCCGTAAGGAGACAATAAGAATACACCGCGCCGTAAGGAGACAATAAGAATACACCGCGCCGTAAGGAGACAATAAGAATACACCGCGCCGTAAGGAGACTATAAGAATACACCGCGCCGTAAGGAGACTATAAGAATACACCGCGCCGTAAGGAGACAATAAGAATACACCACGCCGTAAGGAGACTATAAGAATACACCACCCCGTAAGGAGACAATAAGAATACACCACGCCGTAAGGAGACTATAAGAATACACCGCGCCGTAAGGAGACAATAAGAATACACCACGCCGTAAGGAGACTATAAGAATACACCACCCCGTAAGGAGACAATAAGAATACACCACGCCGTAAGGAGACAATAAGAATACACCACGCCGTAAGGAGACAATAAGAATACACCGCGCCGTAAGGAGACAATAAGAATACACCACGCCGTAAGGAGACAATAAGAATACACCGCGCCGTAAGGAGACAATAAGAATACACCGCGCCGTAAGGAGACAATAAGAATACACCGCGCCGTAAGGAGAGAATAAGAATACACCACCCCGTAAGGAGAGAATAAGAATACACCGCGCCATAAGGAGAGAATAAGTATACACCACGCCGTAAGGAGACTATAAGAATACACCGCGCCGTAAGGAGACAATAAGAATACACCGCGCCGTAAGGAGACAATAAGAATACACCGCGCCGTAAGGAGACAATAAGAATACACCACCCCGTAAGGAGAGAATAAGAATACACCACCCCGTAAGGAGAGAATAAGAATACACCACGCCGTAAGGAGAGAATAAGTATACACCACGCCGTAAGGAGACTATAAGAATACACCACGCCGTAAGGAGACTATAAGAATACACCACGCCGTAAGGAGACAATAAGAATACACCGCGCCGTAAGGAGACAATAAGAATACTCCACGCCGTAAGGAGACAATAAGAATACACCACGCCGTAAGGAGACAATAAGAATACACCGCGCCGTAAGGAGACAATAAGAATACACCACGCCGTAAGGAGACAATAAGAATACACCACGCCGTAAGGAGACTATAAGAATACACCACGCCGTAAGGAGACTATAAGAATACACCACGCCGTAAGGAGACAATAAGAATACACCGCGCCGTAAGGAGACAATAAGAATACACCACGCCGTAAGGAGACAATAAGAATACACCGCGGCGTAAGGAGACAATAAGAATACACCACGCCGTAAGGAGACTATAAGAATACACCACGCCGTAAGGAGACAATAAGAATACACCACGCCGTAAGGAGACAATAAGAATACACCACGCCGTAAGGAGATTATAAGAATACACCACCCCGTAAGGAGACAATAAGAATACACCGCGCCGTAAGGAGACAATAAGAATACACCACGCCGTAAGGAGACAATAAGAATACACCACGCCGTAAGAAGACAATAAGAATACACCACGCCGTAAGAAGACAATAAGAATACACCACACCTTAAGGAGACTATAAGAATACACCACGCCGTAAGGAGAGACTAAGAATACACCACGCCGTAAGGAGACTATAAGAATACACCACACCGTAAGGAGACTATAAGAATACACCACGCCGTAAGGAGAGAATAAGAATACACCACGCCGTAAGGAGACTATAAGAATACACCACGCCGTAAGGAGACAATAAGAATACACCGCGCCGTAAGGAGACAATAAGAATACACCACGCCGTAAGGAGACAATAAGAATACACCACGCCGTAAGGAGACAATAAGAATACACCGCGCCGTAAGGAGACAATAAGAATACACCACCCCGTAAGGAGACTATAAGAATACACCGCGCCGTAAGGAGACAATAAGAATACACCACGCCGTAAGGAGACTATAAGAATACACCACGCCGTAAGGAGACAATAAGAATACACCACGCCGTAAGGAGACTATAAGAATACACCGCGCCGTAAGGAGACAATAAGAATACACCACCCCGTAAGGAGACAATAAGAATACACCACCCCGTAAGGAGACAATAAGAATACACCACGCCGTAAGGAGACAATAAGAATACACCGCGCCGTAAGGAGACAATAAGAATACACCACGCCGTAAGGAGACAATAAGAATACACCGCGCCGTAAGGAGACAATAAGAATACACCACCCCGTAAGGAGACTATAAGAATACACCACCCCGTAAGGAGACAATAAGAATACACCGCGCCGTAAGGAGACTATAAGAATACACCGCGCCGTAAGGAGAGAATAAGAATACACCACGCCGTAAGGAGAGAATAAGTATACACCACGCCGTAAGGAGACAATAAGAATACACCACCCCGTAAGGAGACTATAAGAATACACCACCCCGTAAGGAGACAATAAGAATACACCGCGCCGTAAGGAGACTATAAGAATACACCGCGCCGTAAGGAGAGAATAAGAATACACCACGCCGTAAGGAGAGAATAAGTATACACCACGCCGTAAGGAGACAATAAGAATACACCACCCCGTAAGGAGACTATAAGAATACACCACGCCGTAAGGAGACAATAAGAATACACCGCGCCGTAAGGAGACAATAAGAATACACCGCGCCGTAAGGAGACAATAAGAATACACCGCGCCGTAAGGAGACAATAAGAATACACCACGCCGTAAGGAGACTATAAGAATACACCACCCCGTAAGGAGACAATAAGAATACACCACGCCGTAAGGAGACTATAAGAATACACCACGCCGTAAGGAGACAATAAGAATACACCACGCCGTAAGGAGACAATAAGAATACACCGCGCCGTAAGGAGACAATAAGAATACACCACGCCGTAAGGAGACTATAAGAATACACCACGCCGTAAGGAGACTATAAGAATACACCACGCCGTAAGGAGACAATAAGAATACACCGCGCCGTAAGGAGACAATAAGAATACACCACGCCGTAAGGAGACTATAAGAATACACCACGCCGTAAGGAGACTATAAGAATACACCACGCCGTAAGGAGACAATAAGAATACACCGCGCCGTAAGGAGACAATAAGAATACACCGCGCCGTAAGGAGACAATAAGAATACACCGCGCCGTAAGGAGACTATAAGAATACACCGCGCCGTAAGGAGACAATAAGAATACACCACGCCGTAAGGAGACTATAAGAATACACCACGCCGTAAGGAGACAATAAGAATACACCACGCCGTAAGGAGACAATAAGAATACACCACGCCGTAAGGAGAGAATAAGAATACACCGCGCCGTAAGGAGAGAATAAGAATACACCACGCCGTAAGAAGAGAATAAGAATACACCACGCCGTAAGGAGAGAATAAGAATACACCACGCCGTAAGGAGAGAATAAGAATTCACCGCGCCGTAAGGAGAGAATAAGAATACACCACGCCGTAAGGAGACAATAAGAATACACCACGCCGTAAGGAGACAATAAGAATACACCACGCCGTAAGGAGACAATAAGAATACACCACGCCGTAAGGAGACTATAAGAATACACCGCGCCGTAAGGAGACTATAAGAATACACCACGCCGTAAGGAGACAATAAGAATACACCACGCCGTAAGGAGACTATAAGAATACACCACGCCGTAAGGAGACAATAAGAATACACCACGCCGTAAGGAGACAATAAGAATACACCGCGGCGTAAGGAGACAATAAGAATACACCACGCCGTAAGGAGACTATAAGAATACACCACGCCGTAAGGAGACTATAAGAATACACCACGCCGTAAGGAGACAATAAGAATACACCACGCCGTAAGGAGACAATAAGAATACACCACGCCGTAAGGAGATTATAAGAATACACCACGCCGTAAGGAGACAATAAGAATACACCGCGGCGTAAGGAGACAATAAGAATACACCTCCCCGTAAGGAGACAATAAGAATACACCGCGCCGTAAGGAGACAATAAGAATACACCACGCCGTAAGGAGACAATAAGAATACACCACGCCGTAAGAAGACAATAAGAATACACCACGCCGTAAGAAGACAATAAGAATACACCACACCTTAAGGAGACTATAAGAATACACCACGCCGTAAGGAGAGACTAAGAATACACCACGCCGTAAGGAGACTATAAGAATACACCACACCGTAAGGAGACTATAAGAATACACCACGCCGTAAGGAGAGAATAAGAATACACCACGCCGTAAGGAGACTATAAGAATACACCACGCCGTAAGGAGACAATAAGAATACACCGCGCCGTAAGGAGACAATAAGAATACACCACGCCGTAAGGAGACAATAAGAATACACCACGCCGTAAGGAGACAATAAGAATACACCGCGCCGTAAGGAGACAATAAGAATACACCACCCCGTAAGGAGACTATAAGAATACACCGCGCCGTAAGGAGACAATAAGAATACACCACGCCGTAAGGAGACTATAAGAATACACCACGCCGTAAGGAGACAATAAGAATACACCACGCCGTAAGGAGACAATAAGAATACACCACCCCGTAAGGAGACTATAAGAATACACCACGCCGTAAGGAGACTATAAGAATACACCACGCCGTAAGGAGACAATAAGAATACACCACGCCGTAAGGAGACTATAAGAATACACCACCCCTTAAGGAGACTATAAGAATACACCACGCCGTAAGGAGACAATTAGAATACACCACGCCGTAAGGAGACTATAAGAATACACCACGCCGTAAGGAGACTATAAGAATACACCGCGCCGTAAGGAGACTATAAGAATACACCGCGCCGTAAGGAGACTATAAGAATACACCGCGCCGTAAGGAGACAATAAGAATACACCGCGCCGTAAGGAGCCAATAAGAATACACCACGCCATAAGGAGACAATAAGAATACACCACGCCGTAAGGAGACATAAAGAATACACCACGCCGTAAGGAGACATAAAGAATACACCACGCCGTAAGGAGACAATAAGAATACACCGCGCCGTAAGGAGACTATAAGAATACACCACACCGTAAGGAGACTATAAGAATACACCGCGCCGTAAGGAGACAATAAGAATACACCGCGCCGTAAGGAGAGAATAAGAATACACCACGCCGTAAGGAGACAATAAGAATACACCACGCCGTAAGGAGACAATAAGAATACACCGTGCCGTAAGGAGACAATAAGAATACACCACGCCGTAAGGAGACTATAAGAATACACCACGCCGTAAAGAGACAATAAGAATACACCACGCCGTAAGGAGACAATAAGAATACACCACGCCGTAAGGAGACAATAAGAATACACCACCCCGTAAGGAGACAATAAGAATACACCACCCCGTAAGGAGACAATAAGAATACACCACGCCGTAAGGAGACAATAAGAATACACCGCGCCGTAAGGAGACAATAAGAATACACCACGCCGTAAGGAGACAATAAGAATACACCGCGCCGTAAGGAGACAATAAGAATACACCACCCCGTAAGGAGACTATAAGAATACACCACGCCGTAAGGAGACTATAAGAATACACCGCGCCGTAAGGAGAGAATAAGAATACACCACGCCGTAAGGAGAGAATAAGTATACACCACGCCGTAAGGAGACAATAAGAATACACCACCCCGTAAGGAGACTATAAGAATACACCACGCCGTAAGGAGACAATAAGAATACACCGCGCCGTAAGGAGACAATAAGAATACACCGCGCCGTAAGGAGACAATAAGAATACACCGCGCCGTAAGGAGACAATAAGAATACACCGCGCCGTAAGGAGACAATAAGAATACACCACGCCGTAAGGAGACTATAAGAATACACCACCCCGTAAGGAGACAATAAGAATACACCACGCCGTAAGGAGACTATAAGAATACACCACGCCGTAAGGAGACAATAAGAATACACCACGCCGTAAGGAGACAATAAGAATACACCGCGCCGTAAGGAGACAATAAGAATACACCACGCCGTAAGGAGACTATAAGAATACACCACGCCGTAAGGAGACAATAAGAATACACCGCGCCGTAAGGAGACAATAAGAATACACCACGCCGTAAGGAGACAATAAGAATACACCACGCCGTAAGGAGACTATAAGAATACACCGCGCCGTAAGGAGACAATAAGAATACACCACGCCGTAAGGAGACTATAAGAATACACCACGCCGTAAGGAGACAATAAGAATACACCACGCCGTAAGGAGACAATAAGAATACACCGCGCCGTAAGGAGAGAATAAGAATACACTGCGCCGTAAGGAGAGAATAAGAATACACCACGCCGTAAGGAGAGAATAAGAATACACCACGCCGTAAGGAGAGAATAAGAATACACCGCGCCGTAAGGAGACAATAAGAATACACCACGCCGTAAGGAGACAATAAGAATACACCGCGCCGTAAGGAGACAATAAGAATACACCACGCCTTAAGGAGACAATAAGAATACACCGCGCCGTAAGGAGACAATAAGAATACACCACGCCGTAAGGAGACAATAAGAATACACCACGCCGTAAGGAGACAATAAGAATACACCACACCGTAAGGAGACAATAAGAATACACCACGCCGTAAGGAGACAATAAGAATACACCACGCCGTAAGGAGACAATAAGAATACACCACGCCGTAAGGAGACAATAAGAATACACCGCGCCGTAAGGAGACTATAAGAATACACCGCGCCGTAAGGAGACAATAAGAATACACCGCGCCGTAAGGAGACAATAAGAATACACCACGCCGTAAGGAGACTATAAGAATACACCACGCCGTAAGGAGACAATAAGAATACACCACGCCGTAAGGAGACTATAAGAATACACCACGCCGTAAGGAGACTATAAGAATACACCGCGCCGTAAGGAGACTATAAGAATACAAGACGACCACAAACAATACGGTGGCTGGTGGGGTCAAACGGCGGTGGGGTCAAACGGCGGTGGAACGCCTGGTGGACCGCAAACGCGAAAAATCGTGAGGCACTAGAAAAGAATACAGGGGAACGAAAAAAAGGGGGGGGGAGGAGGGGGGAGGAGGGGGGGGGAAAGAAACCAAAGGAGAAGTAATTGAATGGACAGTAAATGAAAAATGACTAAGATTGTGATGCAAGAAAGACGGGCTTACATTGTCCGGAATAATATATGGATAACGCAATATATGAGGAGAAATGCGGAATGTGTGTATATATATATATATATATATATATATATATGTAAGAGGACTGTATATATATATATATATATATATATATATATGTAAGAGGACTGTATACTGTATATATGTAAGAGGACTGTATATATATATATATGTAAGAGGAGTATATATATGTAAGAGCACTGTATATATATATATATATATATATATATATTTAAGAGGACTGTATATATATATATGTAAGAGGACTGTATATATATGTAAGAGGACTGTATACTGTATATCTGTAAGAGGAGTATATATATATGTAAGAGGAATGTGTGTGTATATATATATATGTAAGAGGACTGTATATATATATATATATATATATATATATATGTAAGAGGACTGTATGTATATATATATATATATATATATATGTAAGAGGACTGTATATATATATGTAAGAGGACTGTATACTGTATATATGTAAGAGGAGTATATATATGTAAGAGGACTGTATATGTATATGTAAGAGGAGTATATATATATATATGTAAGAGGACTGTATATATATATATGTAAGAGGACTGTATATATATATATATGTAAGATGAGTATATATATATATATGTAAGAGGACTGTATATATATATATGTAAGAGGAGTATATATATGTAAGAGGACTGTATATATATATGTAAGAGGACTGTATACTGTATATATGTAAGAGGACTATATATATATATATATATATATATATATGTAAGAGGACTGTATATATGTAATGGCAGGAAGGAGGTGAAGGGAAAGTGAGCCCTAATCTACCCACCGCCCTGTCCCTGCCTACTTGCAACGACCCGCCCTAGGCGACGAGGTACAACTGGGCGGCGGTCCCTACGCTGGCTAAGTGCACAGGAAGACAAACAGGGAACACGCAAGGGAAGGGGCAGTAGCCACGGAACGCCACGAGGAAACGGGGCGGCGAACGAACAGTCAGGACCAGGACGAAGTGAGTACACCCGAGCGGGCACGGAGACAGAAGCAAGCCAGGGGCAAAGCAAAGCAGGTCAAGCAGAACTGCAGCAAGGCAGAAGCACGGCAGAAGCAGGCTGGAGCAAGCAGCAGTGGGGCCAGGAATCCAAAAGAATTACAAGCACTGAGGGAGAGCACAGGGCAGGTAATAAAGGGCAGGGGGCGGAGCTAACTCCGACAGTCCAGGCCGCGATAGGCTCTCCCACTCCTGAGCCTGCCACCCTGGTTGGTGGGAGATGGTGTCAGTCGAACAGGTCTGGCCTCAGGTGTGGATTGATTAATCCCAGGAGTATAGCTAGATGAAGTACCTGGCAGATCCCTAACAGTACTCCCCCTTTTATGAGGGGCCACCGGACCCTTACTAAGGGGACCCGGTTTAGTGGGGAAGAGGAGGTGGAACCTCCTGATCAATACCCCAGCGTGAACATCACGGGCAGGTACCCAAGTCCTCTCCTCCGGCCCGTATCCTCTCCAATGGACCAGGTACTGGAGGGAGCCCTGGACCATCCTACTGTCCATAATCTTGGCCACCTCGAATTCCACCCCTCAGGGGTGAGAACGGGAACAGGAGGTATCCTCGAGGGGGACCAGGACGGGGAGCAGCGTTTAAGGAGGGAGGCATGGAAGACGTCATGTATGCGAAAGGATGGGGGGAGCTCCAGACGGAAGGATACAGGGTTGAGGACTTCAATGATCTTATAAGGTCCAATAAATCGGGGAGCAAACTTCCTGGACGGGACCTTAAGGCGCAAGTTCCTGGACGACAACCAGACCAAATCCCCGACGACAAACCGGGGGTTAGCAGAACGTCTACTATCCGCCTGAATCTTTTGTGCGCTCTGGGACGCCTCTAGGTTCTTCTGAACCTGGGCCCAGACAGTGCACAGTTCCCGATGAACCTCCTCTACCTCAGGATTATTGGAACAACCAGGGGAGACGGAGGAGAACCTTGGGTTAAACCCGAAATTACAGAAAAACGGGGAGACCCCTGACGAGTTACTGACCCGGTTATTCAGGGAAAATTCAGCGAGGGGAAGGAATGAGACCCAATCGAATTGACAGTCAGAGATGAAACACCTTAAATATTGTTCCAGGGATTGTTGGTCCTTCCGTTTGGCCATTAGTTTCGGGATGGAAGGCGGAGGAGAAGGACAGATCAATCTCCAACTTTTTACAAAAAGCTCTCCAAAATAGGGAAACAAATTGTACCCCTCTGTCAGAAACGATATTGACTGGGGCCCCATGGAGACGCAGGATGTGTTTCACAAACAAAGAAGCTAACGTCTTGGCGTTAGGTAGCTTCTTAAGGGCACAAAGTGGCACATCTTGCTGAAGCGGTCGACTACCACCCACACCACCGACTTGCCCTGAGATGGAGGCAAATCGGTGATAAAATCCATGGAGATATGGGTCCAAGGTCTCTGGGGGATGGGCAAGGAACGTAGTAGGCCCGCAGGTCGGGACCTAGGGGTTTTGGACCTGGCGCAAACCTCACAAGCGGCGACGTAAGCCCTAACATCTTTAGGCAACCAGGCCACCAATAGTTTCTGGTAATGAGGTGTTTGGTGCCCAAGATGCCAGGATGACCAGATAGAGCGGAGTCATGGTTTTCCCCTGAGTACCCTCAGCCGGTATTGCAGGGGAACAAACAGTTTGTCCCAGGGACGTTCCCGGGGGCTGTACCCTGATCAGCCGCGATATCAGAAGCTAAATCAGAATCCGTGGCAGAGACGATTATACCAGGGGGTAAAATACAAGCAGGATCCTTCTCGGAAGGAGGATTGGCCATGAAACTACGTGACAGAGCGTCAGCCTTAATATTCTTGGACCCAGCCCTATAGGTAACCAAGAAATTAAATCTGGTAAAGAATAGTGCCCACCGAGCTTGTCTAGGATTAAGCCTCCGGGCCGATTCTAGGAAAACCAGATTCTTGTGATCCGTAAGGACCGTTACCTGGTGTCTGGCCCCCTCCAGGAAGTGCCGCCACTCCTCAAAAAGCCCATTTAATGGCTAGAAGTTCGCGGTTGCCAATATCATAGTTACTCTCCGTGGGCGAAAACTTCCTAGAGAAGTAAGCACAGGGACGGAGATGGGTGAGGGAGCTGGTACCCTGGGACAAGACGGCCCCCACTCCCACCTCGGAAGCGTCAACCTCCACAATAAATGGCTCCTCTTGGTTGGGCTGAATCAGCACGGGGGCCGAGATAAAGCACTTCTTGAGAGTCTCAAAGGCCTGGACGGCCTCAGGGGGCCAATGGAGGACATCGGCACCCTTGCGGGTAAGGTCCGTAAGAGGCTTAGCGACGACCGAGAAGTTGGCAATAAATCTCCTGTAATAGTTGGCGAACCCTAAAAAACACTGTAACGCCTTAAGGGAGGCAGGTTGGACCCATTCCGCCACAGCTTGAACCTTGGCAGGGTCCATGCGGAATTCATGAGGAGTGAGGATTTGCCCTAAAAATGGTATCTCCTGTACCCCAAAGACACATTTTTCAGTCTTAGCAAACAGATTATTCTCCCGAAGGACCTGGAGCACCTTCCTGACATGCTCCACGTGGGAGGACCAGTCCTTGGAAAACACCAGTATGTCATCAAGGTACACAACAAGAAAATTACCCAGGTACTCTCTCAGGATTTCATTAATAAAATTCTGGAAGACAGCAGGGGCATTACACAACCCAAAGGGCATGACCAGGTATTCGAAATGACCCTCGGGTGTGTTGAACGCAGTTTTCCACTCATCCCCCTCTTTGATGCGGATAAGGTTATATGCCCCCCGTAGATCGAACTTAGAAAACCATTGGGCTCCCTGAACCTGATTAAAAAGATCCGGAATCAAAGGAAGTGGGTACTGGTTCCTTACGGTGACCTTATTCAGGTTACGATAATCAATGCACGGCCTAAGACCACCATCCTTCTTCCCCACGAAGAAGAAGCCAGCACCTACAGGAGAAGTCGAGGGGCGAATGAAACCCTTGGCCAGGCATTCTTGGATATACACCCTCATCGCTTCACGTTCAGGACATGAAAGATTAAATAATCCTACCCTTAGGAAGCTTGGCACCAGGCACCAAATCGATAGCGCAATCGTAATCTCTATGGGGGGGCAACACCTCGGAGGCCTCCTTAGAAAACACATCGGCGAAGTCCTGAACAACTCAGGAAGCGTGTTTACCTCCTCCCGGGGGGAAATAGAGTTAACAGAAAGACATGACATAAGACATTCATTACCCCATTTAGTGAGATCCCCAGTATTCCAATCAAATGTGGGATTATGCAACTGCAACCAGGGAAGGCCTAAAACCAGATCAGACGATAATCCCTGCATCACCAGTACAGAGCACTGCTCCAAATGCATGGAGCCAACCAGGAGTTCAAAAACAGGAGTATGCTGAGTAAAATAACCATTAGCAAGGGGGGTTGAGTCGATTCCTACTACAGGGATAGGATAAGGTAAATCAATAAAAGGCATCTTTAGAGACATAGCAAATTCCACAGACATGATATTAGCAGATGAGCCAGAATCCACGAAAGCACTGCCCGTGGCAGACCGGCCAGCAAACGAGACCTGAAAGGGAAGCAAAATTTTATTGCGTTTCACATTAACGGGAAATACCTGTGCGCCCAAGTGACCTCCCCGATGATCACTTAGGCGCGGAAGTTTTCCGGCTTCTTATTCTTGCGCCTGGGACAGGTGTTCAGTAGATGCTTGTCGTCCCCACAGTAGAAGCAGAGACCATTCATTCTGCGAAACTCCCTACGTTGTCGAGGGGACATGGAGGCCCCGAGTTGCATAGGTACCTCCGAGTCCTCCGTGGAGGGGCGAGGAGACGGGACCTCGGGGGGGATCGCAGAAAAGTCAGAGGGGAGCACACTGAAGCGTTCTAGCTGACGTTCCCTGAGACGTCGGTCAAGTCGTACTGCTAGGGCCATAACCTGGTCAAGGGGAGTCAGGCGAGGGGTAGCTAACCAGCAGATCCTTCAGGGCGTCAGATAATCCTAACCTAAACTGGCACCTTAGTGCCGGATCGTTCCACTGAGAAGCTACGCACCATTTCCTAAATCAGAACAGTATTCCTCAACCGGTCTCCTACCCTGACGTAAGGTCACCAGCTGACTCTCGGCTAAAGCAGTCCTGTCAGTCTCGTCGTAAATGAGTCCGAGGGCAGAGAAAAAACGATCAACAGAGGAAAGTTCAGGGGCGTCAGGAGCCAAGGAGAAGGCCCACTCTTGGGGCCCTTCCTGGAGTCGGGATATGATGATACCCACCCGCTGGTTCTCGGAACCTGAGGAGTGGGGCTTTAGGCGGAAATACAGTCTGCAACTCTCCCGGAAGGAGAGAAACGTCTTACGGTCCCCTGAAAACCGGTCAGGTAACTTGAGGTCGGGTTCTAGAGGTGAGGTGAGGGGTACTACTAAAGCAGCGTCACCCTGATTGACCCTTTGGGCCAGGGCCTGGACCTGTAGGGAGAGGCCCTGCATCTGCTGGGTCAGGGTCTCAAGGGGGTCCATGACAGCGTCAGCGTAGGAGAAAGGGTAGACTAGGTAAGGGCTTGTAATTATGTAATGGCAGGAAGGAGGTGAAGGGAAAGTGAGCCCTAATCTACCCACCGCCCTGTCCCTGCCTACTTGCAACGACCCGCCCTAGGCGACGAGGTACAACTGGGCGGCGGTCCCTACGCTGGCTAAGTGCACAGGAAGACAAACAGGGAACACGCAAGGGAAAGGGCAGTAGCCACGGAACGCCACGAGGAAACGGGGCGGCGAACGAACAGTCAGGACCAGGACGAAGTGAGTACACCCGAGCGGGCACGGAGACAGAAGCAAGCCAGGGGCAAAGCAAAGCAGGTCAAGCAGAACTGCAGCAAGGCAGAAGCACGGCAGAAGCAGGCTGGAGCAAGCAGCAGTGGGGCCAGGAATCCAAAAGAATTACAAGCACTGAGGGAGAGCACAGGGCAGGTAATAAAGGGCAGGGGGCGGAGCTAACTCCGACAGACCAGGCCGCGATAGGCTCTCCCACTCCTGAGCCTGCCACCCTGGTTGGTGGGAGATGGTGTCAGTCGAACAGGTCTGGCCTCAGGTGTGGATTGATTAATCCCAGGAGTATAGCTAGATGAAGTACCTGGCAGATCCCTAACAATATATATATATGTAAGAGGAGTATATATATATATATATATGTAAGAGGACTGTATATATATGTAAGAGGAGTATATATATGTAAGAGGACTGTGTATATATATGTAAGAGGACTGTATACTGTATATATGTAAGAGGACTGTATACTGTATATATGTAAGAGGACTGTATACTGTATATATGTAAGAGGAGTATATATATATGTAAGAGGACTGTGTATATATATATATATATATATATATATATATATATATATATATATATATGTAAGAGGACTGTATATATATATGTAAGAGGACTGTATACTGTATATATGTAGAGGACTGTATACTGTATATATGTAAGAGGACTGTATACTGTATATATGTAAGAGGAGTATATATATATGTAAGAGGACTGTATATATATATGTAAGAGGACTATATATATATATATATATAGTAGGAATGAAGAGCGAGTAACGGCACCAGGACTTCAGTGTTGGGGAGATGTTGGTTTATTCACCACCAGGTGGAAAGAATGAGCGACGTTTCGGTTCACAGCTTGAGAAAGGTTCAGGTGTGAACCGAAACGTCGCTCATTCTTTCCACCTGGTGGTGAATAAACCAACATCTCCCCAAAACTGAAGTCCTGGTGCCGTTACTCGCTCTTCATTCCTACTATTTTATTCCAAGGAGTTGATTCATCCTTACTATGGTAACGTGCACATGGCCTGATTTCCAGTCTGCATTGAGTGCTGTGTTTTTTGCATCTATTTGAACTATATATATATATATATATATATATATATATATATATATATATGTAAGAGGACTGTGTGTATATATATATATGTAAGAGGACTATATATATGTAAGAGGACTATATATATATATATATATATATATGTAAGAGGACTGTATATATATATATATATGTAAGAGGACTGTGTATATATATATATATATATATATATGTAAGAGGACTATATATATGTAAGAGGACTGTATATATGTAAGAGGACTGTATATACATATATGTAAGAGGACTGTATCTATATGTAAGAGGACTGTATATATATGTAAGAGGACTGTGTATATATATGTAAGAGGACTGTATATATATATATATATATATATATATATATATATATATGTAAGAGGACTATATATATATGTAAGAGGACTGTATCTATATGTACGAGGAGTATATATATATATATATATGTAAGAGGACTGTGTGTGTATATATATATATATATATATATGTAACAGGACTGTATATATATATGTAAGATGACTATATATATATATGTAAGAGGACTGTATATATATATGTAAGAGGAGTGTATATATATATATATATATATATATATGTAAGAGGACTGTATATATATGTAAGAGGACTGTATATATATGTAAGAGGACTATATATATGTAAGAGGACTATATATATATATGTATGTAAGAGGACTGTATCTATATGTACGAGGAGTATATATATATATATATATATATGTAAGAGGACTGTATATATATATGTAAGAGGAGTGTTATATATATATATATATATATATATATGTAAGAGGACTGTATATATATGTAAGAGGACTATATATATATATGTAAGAGGACTATATATATATATATGTAAGAGGACTGTATCTATATGTACGAGGAGTATATATATATATATATATATGTAAGAGGACTGTATATATATATATATATATATATATATATGTAAGAGGACTATATATATATATGTAAGAGGACTGTATCTATATGTACGAGGAGTATATATATATATATATATGTAAGAGGACTGTGTATATATATATGTAAGAGGAGTATATATATATATATATGTGTAAGAGGACTGTGTATATATATGTAAGAGGACTGTGTATATATATGTAAGAGGACTGTGTATATATGTAAGAGGACTGTATATATATATGTAAGAGGACTATATATATGTAAGAGGACTATATATGTATATGTAAGAGGACTGTATCTATATGTAAGAGGACTATATATATATATATATATATGTAAGAGGACTGTGTATGTATATATGTAAGAGGACTGTGTATATATATATGTAAGAGGACTATATATATATATATATATATATATATATATGTGTGTAAGAGGACTGTATCTATATGTACGAGGACTATATATATATATATGTAAGAGGACTGTATATATATATGTAAGAGGAGTATATATATATATGTAAGAGGACTGTGTATGTATATATGTAAGAGGACTGTGTATATATATATGTAAGAGGACTATATATATGTGTGTGTAAGAGGACTGTATCTATATGTACGAGGACTATATATATATATATGTATGTAAGGGGACTGTATATATATGTAAGAGGACTATATATGTATATGTAAGAGGACTGTATCTATATGTAAGAGGACTATATATATATATATATATATATATATATAGCAGATATAAAAAAATGGCGACAGCACCCTGCAACACTAATGCCACCTAAACCACTAAATATAAATAAATATGCACTAAAGCTAAATCTACCTACAAATAGGGAGGTTCTTAGTGCACATTTTGATCAAAAAGTGTTAGCCCACCTGCCACGACAAGGCATATATATATATATATATATGTAAGAGGACTGTGTATATATAGGGAAAGTCAATAACTGAATATGGTAGCGGCCGTAGCCATAGCGACCGCAAAATAATACGGTGGCCAGGGGAGTCCAAAAAACAATGGAACGCATAATGGTACGCACACACGAAGGATCGCGCAGCGGTGGACAGAGGATTTATTATTATATGGTTATTATTATTATATGGTTGTTATTATTATTATATGGTACTCTTACACATATATATATATACTCCTCTTACATATATATATATATATACAGTCCTCTTACATATATATATATATATATACACACACACTCCTCTTACATATATACAGTCCTCTTACATATATACAGTATACAGTCCTCTTACATATATATATATATATATATATATATATACACACACTCCTCTTACATATATACAGTCCTCTTACATATATACAGTATACAGTCCTCTTACATATATATATACTCCTCTTGCATCTATTGTCCATTTTAATCCCTATTTCATTTGATTAGATATTACTATTACGCTTCTCAGTCTGTCTTAATTTTTCCCTCATTTATTCACCGTAACATTATTTTTAATATGAAATTGTATCATCTTTGTAATTCATTATACATTATATGACTTCTGTTAGGGATCTGCCAGGTACTACGTCTAGGTTTACTCCTGGAATTAATCAATCCACACCTGAGGCCAGACCTGTTAGACTGACACCGTCTCCCACCAACCAGGGTGGCAGGCTCAGGAGTGGGAGAACCTATCGCGGCCTGGTCAGTCGGAGTTAGCTCCGCCCCCTGTCCTTTATTACCTGCCGTGTTCTCTTCCTCAGTGCTTGTAATTCTTCTGGATTCCTGGCCCCACTGCTGCTTGCTCCAGCCTGCTTCTGCCGTGCTTCTGCTTTGCTGCAGTTCCGCTTTACCTGCTTCGCTTGCCCCTGGCTTGCTTCCTTCTCCGTGCTCACGTTGGTATACTCCACTTCATCCTGGTCCTGACTATTCGTTCACCGCTCCGTTTCCTCGCGGCGTTCCGTGGGCTACCGCCCCTTCCCTTGCGTGTTCCCTGTTTGTTCTCCCGTGCACTTAGACAGCGTAGGGACCGCCGCCCAGTTGTACCCCGTCGCCTAGGGCGGGTCGTTGCAAGTAGGCAGGGACAGGGCAATGGGTAGATTAGGGCTCACTTTCCCTTCCCTTCTTCCTGCCATTACATAATTACAAGCCCTTACCTAGTCTACCATCTCTCCTACGCTGACGCTATCATGGACCCCCTTGAGACCCTGACCCAGCAGATGCAGGGCCTCTCCCTACAGGTCCAGGCCCTGGCCCAGAGGGTCAACCAGGGTGACACTGCCTTAGTAGTACCCCTCACCTCACCTCTAGAACCCGACCTCAAGTTACCTGACCGGTTCTCAGGGGACCGTAAGACTTTTCTCTCCTTCCGGGAGAGTTGCAGACTGTATTTCCGCCTAAAACCCCACTCCTCAGGTTCCGAGAACCAGCGGGTGGGTATCATCATATCCCGACTCCAGGAAAGGCCCCAAGAGTGGGCCTTCTCCTTGGCTCCTGACGCCCCTGAACTTTCCTCTGTTGATCGTTTTTTCTCTGCCCTCGGACTCATTTACGACGAGACTGACAGGACTGCTTTAGCCGAGAGTCAGCTGGTGACCTTACGTCAGGGTAGGAGACCGGTTGAGGAATACTGTTCTGATTTTAGAAAGTGGTGCGTAGCTTCTCGGTGGAACGACCCGGCCCTAAGGTGCCAGTTTAGGTTAGGATTATCTGACGCCCTGAAGGATCTGCTGGTTAGCTACCCCTCTTCTGACTCCCTAGACCAGGTTATGGCCCTAGCAGTACGACTTGACCGACGTCTCAGGGAACGTCAGCTTGAACGTTTCAATGTGCTCCCCTCTGACTTTTCTGCGATTCCCCCCTGAGGTCCCGTCCCCTCGCCCCTCCACGGAGGACTCGGAGGTACCTATGCAACTCGGGGCCTCCATGTCCCCTCGACAACGTAGGGAGTTTCGCAGAATGAATGGTCTCTGCTTCTATTGTGGGGACGACAAGCATCTTCTGAACACCTGTCCCAGGCGCAAGAATAAAAAGCCGGAAAACTTCCGCGCCTAAGTGATCATCGGGGAGGTCACTTGGGCGCACAGGTATTTCCCGTTAATGTGAAACGCAATAAAATTTTGCTTCCCTTTCAGGTCTCGTTTGCTGGCCGGTCTGCCACGGGCAGTGCTTTCGTGGATTCTGGCTCATCTGCTAATATCATGTCTGTGGAATTTGCTATGTCTCTAAAGATGCCTTTTATTGATTTACCTTATCCTGTCCCGGTAGTGGGTATCGACTCCACTCCTCTTGCTAATGGTTATTTTACTCAGCATACTCCTGTTTTTGAACTCCTTGTTGGCTCCATGCATTTGGAGCAGTGCTCTGTACTGGTGATGCAGGGATTATCGTCCGATCTGGTATTAGGTCTTCCCTGGTTGCAGTTGCATAATCCCACGTTTGATTGGAATACTGGGGATCTCACCAAATGGGGTAGTGAATGTCTTATGTCATGTCTTTCGGTTAACTCTATTTCTCCCCGGGAGGAGGTAAACACGCTTCCTGAGTTTGTTCAGGACTTCGCCGATGTGTTTTCTAAGGAGGCCTCCGAGGTGTTGCCCCCCCATAGAGATTACGATTGCGCCATCGATTTGGTGCCTGGTGCCAAGCTTCCTAAGGGTAGGATATTTAACCTTTCATGTCCTGAACGTGAAGCTATGAGGGTGTATATCCAAGAATGCCTGGCCAAGGGTTTCATTCGCCCCTCGACTTCTCCTGTAGGTGCTGGCTTCTTCTTCGTGGGGAAGAAGGATGGTGGTCTTAGGCCGTGCATTGATTATCGTAACCTGAATAAGGTCACCGTAAGGAACCAGTACCCACTTCCTTTGATTCCTGATCTTTTTAATCAGGTTCAGGGAGCCCAATGGTTTTCTAAGTTCGATCTACGGGGGGCATATAACCTTATCCGCATCAAAGAGGGGGATGAGTGGAAAACTGCGTTCAACACACCCGAGGGTCATTTCGAATACCTGGTCATGCCCTTTGGGTTGTGTAATGCCCCTGCCGTCTTCCAGAATTTTATTAATGAAATCCTGAGAGATTACCTGGGTAATTTTCTTGTTGTGTACCTTGATGACATACTGGTGTTTTCCAAGGACTGGTCCTCCCACGTGGAGCATGTCAGGAAGGTGCTCCAGGTCCTTCGGGAGAATAATCTGTTTGCTAAGACTGAAAAATGTGTCTTTGGGGTACAGGAGATACCATTTTTAGGGCAAATCCTCACTCCTCATGAATTCCGCATGGACCCTGCCAAGGTTCAGGCTGTGGCGGAATGGGTCCAACCTGCCTCCCTTAAGGCGTTACAGTGTTTTTTAGGGTTCGCTAATTATTACAGGAGATTTATTGCCAACTTCTCGGTCGTCGCTAAGCCTCTTACGGACCTTACTCGCAAGGGTGCTGATGTCCTCCATTGGCCCCCTGAGGCCGTCCAGGCCTTTGCGACCCTCAAGAAGTGCTTTATCTCGGCCCCCGTGCTGATTCAGCCCAACCAAGAGGAGCCATTTATTGTGGAGGTTGACGCATCCGAGGTGGGAGTGGGGGCCGTCTTGTCCCAGGGTACCAGCTCCCTCACCCATCTCCGCCCCTGTGCTTACTTCTCTAGGAAGTTTTCGCCCACGGAGAGTAACTATGATATTGGCAACCGCAAACTTCTAGCCATTAAATGGGCTTTTGAAGAGTGGCGGCACTTCCTGGAGGGGGCCAGACACCAGGTAACGGTCCTTACGGATCACAAGAATCTGGTTTTCCTAGAATCGGCCCGGAGGCTTAATCCTAGACAAGCTCGGTGGGCACTATTTTTTACCAGATTTAATTTCTTGGTTACCTATAGGGCTGGGTCCAAGAATATTAAGGCTGATGCTCTGTCACGTAGTTTCATGGCCAATCCTCCTTCCGAGAAGGATCCTGCTTGTATTTTACCCCCTGGTATAATCGTTTCTGCCACGGATTCTGACTTAGCTTCTGATATTGCGGCTGATCAGGGTTCAGCTCCCGGGAACGTCCCTGGGGACAAACTGTTTGTTCCCCTGCAATACCGGCTAAGGGTACTCAGGGAAAACCATGACTCCGCTCTATCTGGTCATCCTGGCATCTTGGGCACCAAACACCTCATTACCAGAAACTATTGGTGGCCTGGGTTGCCTAAAGACGTTAGGGCTTACGTCGCCGCTTGTGAGGTTTGCGCTAGGTTTAAAACCCCTAGGTCCCGACCTGCGGGCCTACTACGTTCCTTGCCCATTCCCCAGAGACCTTGGACCCATATCTCCATGGATTTTATCACCGATTTGCCCCCATCTCAGGGCAAGTCGGTGGTGTGGGTGGTAGTAGACCGCTTCAGCAAGATGTGCCACTTTGTGCCCCTTAAGAAGCTACCTAACGCCAAGACGTTAGCTTCTTTGTTTGTGAAACACATCCTGCGTCTCCATGGGGCCCCAGTCAATATCGTTTCTGACAGAGGGGTACAATTTGTTTCCTTATTTTGGAGAGTTTTTTGTAAAAAGTTGGAGATTGATCTGTCCTTCTCCTCCGCCTTCCATCCCGAAACTAATGGCCAAACGGAAAGGACTAACCAATCCCTGGAACAATATTTAAGGTGTTTCATCTCTGACTGTCAATTCGATTGGGTCTCATTCCTTCCCCTTGCTGAATTTTCCCTGAATAACCGGGTCAGTAACTCGTCAGGGGTCTCCCCGTTTTTCTGTAATTTCGGGTTTAATCCACGGTTCTCCTCCGTTTCCCCTGGTTGTTCCAATAATCCTGAGGTAGAGGATGTTCATCGGGAACTGTGCACTGTCTGGGCCCAGGTTCAGAAGAACCTAGAGGCGTCCCAGAGCGCACAAAAGATTCAGGCGGATAGTAGACGTTCTGCTAACCCCCGGTTTGTCGTCGGGGATTTGGTCTGGTTGTCGTCCAGGAACTTGCGCCTTAAGGTCCCGTCCAGGAAGTTTGCTCCCCGATTTATTGGACCTTATAAGATCATTGAAGTCCTCAACCCTGTATCCTTCCGTCTGGAGCTGCCCCCATCCTTTCGCATACATGACGTCTTCCATGCCTCCCTCCTTAAACGCTGCTCCCCGTCCTGGTCCCCCTCGAGGAAACCTCCTGTTCCCGTTCTCACCCCTGAGGGGGTGGAATTCGAGGTGGCCAAGATTATGGACAGTAGGATGGTCCAGGGCTCCCGCCAGTACCTGGTCCATTGGAGAGGATACGGGCCGGAGGAGAGGACTTGGGTACCTGCCCGTGATGTTCACGCTGGGGTATTGATCAGGAGGTTCCACCTTCAATTCCCTACTAAACCGAGTCCTCTTAGTAAGGGTCCGGTGGCCCCTCATAAAAGGGGGAGTACTGTTAGGGATCTGCCGGGTACTACGTCTAGGTATACTCCTGGGATTAATCAATCCACACCTGAGGCCAGACCTGTTAGACTGACACCGTCTCCCACCAACCAGGGTGGCAGGCTCAGGAGTGGGAGAGCCTATCGCGGCCTGGTCAGTCGGAGTTAGCTCCGCCCCCTGTCCTTTATTACCTTCCGTGTTCTCCTCCTCAGTGCTTGTAATTCTTCTGGATTCCTGGCCCCACTGCTTCTTGCTCCAGCCTGCTTCTGCCGTGCTTCTGCTTTGCTGCAGTTCCGCTTAACCTGCTTCGCTTGCCCCTGGCTTGCTTCCTTCTCCGTGCTCACGTTGGTATACTCCACTTCATCCTGGTCCTGACTATTCGTTCACCGCTCCGTTTCCTCGCGGCGTTCCGTGGGTTACTGCCCCTTCCCTTGCGTGTTCCCTGTTTGTTCTCCCGTGCACTTAGACAGCGTAGGGACCGCCGCCCAGTTGTACCCCGTCGCCTAGGGTGGGTCGTTGCAAGTAAGCAGGGACAGGGCGGTGGGTAGATTAGGGCTCACTTTCCCTTCACCTCCTTCCTGCCATTACAACTTCATTATACATTATATGACTTCATTATACATTATATGACTTCATTATACATTATATGACTTCATTATACATTATATGACTTCATTTTACCGCATTTCTCCTCATATATTGCGTTATCCATATATTATTCCGGACAATGTAAGCCCGTCTTTCTTGCATCACAATCTTAGTCATTTTTCATTTACTGTCCATTCAATTACTTCTCCTTTGGTTTCTTTCCCCCCCCCCCCTCCTCCCCCCTCCTCCCCCCCCCCTTTTTTTCGTTCCCCTGTATTCTTTTCTAGTGCCTCACGATTTTTCGCGTTTGCGGTCCACCAGGCGTTCCACCGCCGTTTGACCCCACCAGCCACCGTATTGTTTGTGGTCGTCTTGCCTACGGCCATCACTTTCCGTTTACTGTTGTGTGAGATGAATCGATCAGTAATGCACAATTGTAATGTTTATATCTAGATTTATAGTCTCCTTACAGCGTGGTGTATTCTTATAGTCTCCTTACGGCGTGGTGTATTCTTATAGTCTCCTTACGGCGCGGTGTATTCTTATTGTCTCCTTACGGCGCGGTGTATTCTTATAGTCTCCTTACGGCGTGGTGTATTCTTGTTGTCTCCTTACGGCGCGGTGTATTCTTATAGTCTCCTTACGGCGCGGTGTATTCTTATAGTCTCCTTACGGCGTGGTGTATTCTTATTCTCTCCTTACGGCGTGGTGTATTCTTATTGTCTCCTTACGGCGTGGTGTATTCTTATAGTCTCCTTACGGCACGGTGTATTCTTATTGTCTCCTTACGGCGCGGTGTATTCTTATTGTCTCCTTACGGCGCGGTGTATTCTTATTGTCTCCTTACGGCGCGGTGTATTCTTATAGTCTCCTTACGGCGCGGTGTATTCTTATTGTCTCCTTACGGCGCGGTGTATTCTTATAGTCTCCTTACGGCGTGGTGTATTCTTATTGTCTCCTTACGGCGCGGTGTATTCTTATAGTCTCCTTACGGCGTGGTGTATTCTTATTGTCTCCTTACGGCGCGGTGTATTCTTATTGTCTCCTTACGGCGCGGTGTATTCTTATTGTCTCCTTACGGCGTGGTGTATTCTTATTGTCTCCTTACGGCGTGGTGTATTCTTATTGTCTCCTTACGGCGCGGTGTATTCTTATAGTCTCCTTACGGCGCGGTGTATTCTTATAGTCTCCTTACGGCGCGGTGTATTCTTATAGTCTCCTTACGGCGCGGTGTATTCTTATTGTCTCCTTACGGCGCGGTGTATTCTTATTGTCTCCTTACGGCGCGGTGTATTCTTATTGTCTCCTTACGGCGCGGTGTATTCTTATTGTCTCCTTACGGCGCGGTGTATTCTTATTGTCTCCTTACGGCGCGGTGTATTCTTATTGTCTCCTTACGGCGTGGTGTATTCTTATAGTCTCCTTACGGCGCGGTGTATTCTTATTGTCTCCTTACGGCGCGGTGTATTCTTATTGTCTCCTTACGGCGCGGTGTATTCTTATTCTCTCCTTACGGCGCGGTGTATTCTTATTGTCTCCTTACGGCGCGGTGTATTCTTATTGTTAACACGGTTTTAGTCCACCGTTCCTATAGTTATTTCCCGTGTCAATTCTTGTCTTTCACGTATGTTTTTAACTATTTATTTCTCATACAACTTTGCATCATTAGGATTATTTCAGCTATTTGAGTAATTTTAGTCATCTCTGTTATTATGACTATTTGCAATCTGTACGCTTTGAACTCTGACCTGCCCGTTTTTTTGGCGGTTTTTTGACCAGTAGGTTGGTCTGAATTTGGCCCAATTAAGACTACATCATTTCTGTATATATACGTGCTCATTTACTGTCTGTTTGACGTGCCTGATGAAGACACCGGTCCGGCGTTGAAACGCGTAGCATCTGTTCTAAGACTGTCCAATAAATTCATTATTCATCTTACTAAGCAGCGCCTTTATAATCCCGTTTTTTATTTTTATTCACTATCATTTTTGACTAACAGGTGTGAACAAAATGCGCTGTCACCTGAATCACATACTGCAGCGCTGTCACCTGATACATATCACATACTTCCACTCTGTCACCTGATACATATCACATACTGCAGCGCTGTCACCTGATACATATCACATACTGCAGCGCTGTCACCTGATACATATCACATACTGCAGCGCTGTCACCTGATACATATCACATACTGCAGCGCTGTCACCTGATACATATCACATACTTCCACTCTGTCACCTGATACATATCACATACTGCAGCGCTGTCACCTGATACATATCACATACTGCAGCGCTGTCACCTGATACATATCACACACTGCAGCGCTGTCACCTGATACATATCACATACTGCAGCGCTGTCACCTGATACATATCACACACTGCAGCTCTGTCACCTGATACATTTTATATACTGCAGCGCTGTCACCTGATACATATCACATACTGCAGCGCTGTCACCTGATACATATCACATACTGCAGCGCTGTCACCTGATACATATCACACACTGCAGCGCTGTCACCTGATACATATCACATACTGCAGCTCTGTCACCTGATACATATCACATACAGCAGCTCTGTCACCTGATACATATCACATACTGCAGTGCTGTCACCTGATACATATCACACACTGCAGCGCTGTCACCTGATACATATCACATACTGCAGCTCTGTCACCTGATACATATCACATACTGCAGCTCTGTCACCTGATACATATCACATACTGCAGTGCTGTCACCTGATACATATCACATACTGCAGCTCTGTCACCTGATACATATCACATACTGCAGCGCTGTCACCTGATACATATCACATACTGCAGCGCTGTCACCTGATACATATCACATACTGCAGCGCTGTCACCTGATACATATCACATACTGCAGCGCTGTCACCTGATACATATCACATACTGCAGCGCTGTCACCTGATACATATCACATACTGCAGCGCTGTCACCTGATACATATCACATACTGCAGCGCTGTCACCTGATACATATCACATACTGCAGCGCTGTCACCTGATACATATCACATACTGCAGCGCTGTCACCTGATACATATCACACACTGCAGCGCTGTCACCTGATACATATCACACACTGCAGCTCTGTCACCTGATACATTTTATATACTGCAGCTCTGTCACCTGATACATATCACATACTGCAGCGCTGTCACCTGATACATATCACATACTGCAGCTCTGTCACCTGATACATATCACATACTGCAGCGCTGTCACCTGATACATATCACATACTGCAGCTCTGTCACCTGATACATATCACATACTGCAGCGCTGTCACCTGATACATATCACATACTGCAGCGCTGTCACCTGATACATATCACATACTGCAGCGCTGTCACCTGATACATATCACATACTGCAGCGCTGTCACCTGATACATATCACATACTGCAGCGCTGTCACCTGATACATATCACATACTGCAGCGCTGTCACCTGATACATATCACATACTGCAGCGCTGTCACCTGATACATATCACATACTGCAGCGCTGTCACCTGATACATATCACATACTGCAGCGCTGTCACCTGATACATATCACATACTGCAGCGCTGTCACCTGATACATATCACATACTGCAGCGCTGTCACCTGATACATATCACATACTGCAGCGCTGTCACCTGATACATATCACATACTGCAGCGCTGTCACCTGATACATATCACATACTGCAGCGCTGTCACCTGATACATATCACATACTGCAGCGCTGTCACCTGATACATATCACATACTGCAGCGCTGTCACCTGATACATATCACATACTGCAGCGCTGTCACCTGATACATATCACATACTGCAGCGCTGTCACCTGATACATATCACATACTGCAGCGCTGTCACCTGATACATATCACATACTGCAGCTCTGTCACCTGATACATATCACATACTGCAGCGCTGTCACCTGATACATATCACATACTGCAGCGCTGTCACCTGATACATATCACATACTGCAGCGCTGTCACCTGATACATATCACATACTGCAGCGCTGTCACCTGATACATATCACATACTGCAGCGCTGTCACCTGATACATATCACATACTGCAGCGCTGTCACCTGATACATATCACATACTGCAGCGCTGTCACCTGATACATATCACATACTGCAGCGCTGTCACCTGATACATATCACATACTGCAGCGCTGTCACCTGATACATATCACATACTGCAGCGCTGTCACCTGATACATATCACATACTGCAGCTCTGTCACCTGATACATATCACATACTGCAGCGCTGTCACCTGATACATATCACATACTGCAGCGCTGTCACCTGATACATATCACACACTGCAGCGCTGTCACCTGATACATATCACACACTGCAGCGCTGTCACCTGATACATATCACACACTGCAGCGCTGTCACCTGATACATATCACACACTGCAGCGCTGTCACCTGATACATATCACACACTGCAGCGCTGTCACCTGATACATATCACACACTGCAGCTCTGTCACCTGATACATATCACACACTGCAGCGCTGTCACCTGATACATATCACACACTGCAGCGCTGTCACCTGATACATATCACACACTGCAGCGCTGTCACCTGATACATATCACACATTGCAGCGCTGTCACCTGATACATATCACACACTGCAGCGCTGTCACCTGATACATATCACACACTGCAGCGCTGTCACCTGATACATATCACACACTGCAGCGCTGTCACCTGATACAGATCACATACTGCAGCGCTGTCACCTGATACATATCACACACTGCAGCGCTGTCACCTGATACATATCACATACTGCAGCGCTGTCACCTGATACATATCACATACTGCAGCGCTGTCACCTGATACATATCACATACTGCAGCGCTGTCACCTGATACATATCATATACTGCAGCTCTGTCACCTGATACATATCACATACTGCAGCTCTGTCACCTGATACATATCACACATTGCAGCGCTGTCACCTGATACATATCACACACTGCAGCGCTGTCACCTGATACATATCACACACTGCAGCGCTGTCACCTGATACATATCACATACTGCAGCGCTGTCACCTGATACAGATCACATACTGCAGCGCTGTCACCTGATACATATCACACACTGCAGCGCTGTCACCTGATACATATCACATACTGCAGCGCTGTCACCTGATACATATCATATACTGCAGCTCTGTCACCTGATACATATCACATACTGCAGCGCTGTCACCTTATACATATCACATACTGCAGCGCTGTCACCTGATACATATCACATACTGCAGCGCTGTCACCTGATACATATCACATACTGCAGCGCTGTCACCTTATACATATCACATACTGCAGCTCTGTCACCTGATACATATCACACACTGCAGCGCTGTCACCTGATACATATCACATACTGCAGCGCTGTCACCTTATACATATCACATACTGCAGCGCTGTCACCTGATACATATCACATACTGCAGCTCTGTCACCTGATACATATCACATACTGCAGTACTACACGTACCATAACTGCAGATTTGACCTTGTGCTCGCACTTTCCTTTAATATTATATATGTTTTACAGGGTCGGGTACCAGCTCCCAATGTTTGCTGGATTCTGCATCATGTTTCTCTCCACAATCAGTAAGTGCCGGCTGAACTATAATAAGTCTATAATATGTAAGGACCGTATGGCCCCCAGTTTACATGACTTAAGGTATGTTTGATGACTTTCGCTATCTATGACCTTCCACCCCAAACCCCAATAAGAGACCACACATGAATTTTGGTGTAAAGGCCACAGCAGCCATTTATTAAACACACCTTTTTTCTGAAAAAGAGCATAACCATAAACACATCATAACTCCATGATAACATCCTGCTCTATTTCCCAACTCCAGATAAAGGATCCTTGAAGGCACTTCAATCATTAAACTCCATCGTTTCCTTATTAGGTCTGGACCCCTTACCCTACAGCCGTTCTGCACCTGACCCGAGGGCACCAACCATGTCCAAGACCTCTCTCTCCCTTCCTGGGGACCCTGCCCATCAGGAATATATATGAGCTGGGTAACCACTCCCCAGCCCCTCCAATACTATCCCGGGTTAAACGCCCCGAGTTCTCTTGCAACAATCTCCATTGTTGCTTCTCCTTCTTACCATTCCGTGCCTCCAAAGACCCCTCCTCCTACCGCCACGACAATCATGTGTGACCCCTTACACATGATTGTCCCTCCACAACTGCAGGGCTTTCTCCATGCCCTCCTTGATGTCCAGGGTCCACATATCCAGACCCACCTCGTTTAGATGAACACCATCCGCCCTGAGGAAACCTACCTCTCTACCCTCCAACTCCTTATGCCGCACCACAACACCGCCATTGCGTGCCACAAACCTGCCAACTACCTTGTTGACCTTTGCTCGCGCTTTGTTTAAGCTATGTACGGAACGTGCCTGCCGCCACACCTTGCGAGCCACAATATCTGACCAGACAATCAGCACTCCTGGGAACGCCGACCACAACCGCAAAAGGTCAATCTTCACATCCCTCACTAAATCCCTGGACGACCGAATGCCCAAATCATTGCCGCCAAGGTGCACCACTAAGATATCCGGCGCCCTGTCCAAACCTGCATAAAATTGTACCTCTGGTAACAGCCTACACCACAGCATGCCCCGCAGGCCCAACCATCTGACCTGCACTTCTGCGTGATCCATGCCCAACTGCCGTCCGGCCGGACGAACATCAGCACGCACACCTCCCCAGTGCACGTAGGAGTGCCCCATGATCCAAATCAAGCAGGGACCTGCACCTAAAACAACACAAAACAACAACGTAACTACTCCATATCCACCTCCAGCACATCTTATCTCCACCGCCTCACAGCAAATGAGGCCGCACATACAACCTATATCTGTCTGACTCCCACCTACCGATCTTCTTAACCATCGCCGGGGATAAACCCCACCGAGCTGCTTCCGTAGCTGCGCCAATTCTAAAAGAGTGAGAACTAAAACCTGCTCCACCTCTGCCAGACAACAGGATACATTTTTTGAACACCTGTGAAAACTGGAATTTTGACAAAGACAGCCCGTCTGCATGAACCAACAAGGATGCCGGGCCCTCAGGCCTCACCGCAACAAACTCCCGAAAACAGCGGACCGGGCACACCCGCGACCCTGGTAACTCATACAAACGCACCACAAAACCTCTCCCCTCCTGATCTGTCTTAGATCTACGAAGCAAACAAGAAAGGCAGGAGCCATCCAAATCCACATCCACGTACAATAAACCCCCTGCCACACTCTTACTGGCCGACACCAACTCCGATATCCGGAACGCCCCAAAGAACGCCAAAGAAAAGGCCAGTGTAAATAGCCGCTCTTCAAACCCCGAAACACAAACATCCCCCAATAAATCACAAATCGCTACCAACAGCTCAAATGACACCGGCTTCCTGTGGTCCCTAACTGCGGAACCCCTCCTGAAACCCTTCATTGCCTGCCTGACCAAAAAGGACTTAGTCACGTCCTCCTCACCTTTCTTCTTAAACCAAAAAGCCAAGGCCGACAAACTCCGAGCGACCGTTGCTGCAGACGACCCCTCACTGTACGCATTTCCTATAAAATACAGCAAACACGCCTGCCGATCTGCAATACCTGCCTGCGCATTTTCCAACAAAGCCTCCCATACCTGCCATACCGCACTGTACCTCTGCCACGTGACCGCACTAACCGACCTTTCCACGAGCGACATCGCCATTGTCACACCACCTTCCACAGATGCTCTGGACAAGGCAGGCCATGAGACTCCGCCCCCGGCGCCAGCAGACGAAACCTGTCCCACTGTTGACGAGAAAGGGAATCAGCCACAGAATTCAGCACCCCAGGAATATGCACTGCCACAAAATGCGCATTCAACATCAAACCTCTCAAAACTAAATGTCGCAATAGTCGCACGACTGGCGGAGAATTAGCTGTCTGAGCATTAACAGCCTGAACCACACCCAGATTGTCACATACGAAACGCACTCTCCGGTCCCGCAGACAATCCCCCCACAACTCCGCAGCCACCACAATCGGGAACAATTCCAGCAGAGCCAAGTTACGGACAAAACCACATTCATGCCAAGCATTTGGCCAAACTCCTGCACACCAACCCGCGCACCAACCCGAGCACCAACCCGCACACCCCCGCACACCAACCCGCGCACCAACCCGCGCACCAACCCGCGCACCCACCCGAGCACCAACCCGCGCACCAACCCGCGCACCAACCCGCGCACCAACCCGAGCACCAACCCGCACACCCCCGCACACCAACCCGCACACCAACCCGAGCACCACTGCCCCTGGAAATAAGCCCCAAATCCGCAAGCACCTGACGCATCAGTATACAGCTCCAAGTCCACACTAGACACCGGCTGATACATGAGCACCGACCGCCCATTATAGCTCTGCAAAAACTCCCCCCACACCAACAAATCTGCTTTCAACTCCGCCGACAACCTAATAAAATGATGGGGAGAATGCACCCCTGCGGTAGCACTCGCCAATCGCCTGCAAAACACCCGCCCCATGGGCATAATCCTACAAGCGAAATTCAAATGACCCAACAAGGATTGCAAGTCCCGCAACTGTATCTTCTTCCTGCGCAGCGCACTCGCCACCAACCCTCTCATCTCCAGCAACTTATCATCAGGCAACTCCATGTTATCTGAATCAATCATGATCCCCAAAAACTTGATGACCGTCATGGGTCCCTCAGTTTTGTCAGGCGCCAGAGGTAACCCAAAATCCTTTGCCACTCGCTCCATAGTATGTAGCAATCCTGCACACACATAGGTACCCGGCGGCCCGATAAACAGGAAATCTGTTAAGGATCTGCCAGGCACAGCTTCTGTATCCACGCCCATAGGTAATCAGTCTGCACCTGCTTCTATGTCTGTGAGACTGACTCCATCTTCCACCACTCAGGATGGCAGGCTTAGGAGTGGGAGAGCCTATCACAGCCTGGCCAGACGGAGCTAGCTCCCGCCCTCTGTCTATTTATAGCTGCCTTTCCTGTTCCTCCTTGCTTGTGATTCTTCTGTTTGGTTTCCTAGCCCTGCTGCAGCTTCTGTACTATTTGACCCTGCTTCATATGACCCTGGCTTACTGACTACTCTCTTGCTCTGCGTTTGGTACCTCGTACACTCCTGGTTTGACTCGGCTCGTTCACTACTCTCCTGCTCTGCGTTTGGTACCTCGTACACTCCAGGTTTGACTCGGCTTGTTCACTACTCTCCTGCTCTGCGTTTGGTACCTCGTACACTCCAGGTTTGACTCGGCTTGTTCACTACTCTCCTGCTCTGCGTTTGGTACCTCGTACACTCCTGGTTTGACTCGGCTTGTTCACTACTCTCCTGCTCTGCATTTGGTACCTCGTACACTCCAGGTTTGACTCGGCTTGTTCACTACTCTCCTGCTCTGCGTTTGGTATCTCGTACACTCCAGGTTTGACTCGGCTCGTTTACTACTCTTGTTGCTCACGGTGTTGCCGTGGGCAACTGCCCTGTTTTCCCTTTGTTCTGTGTTTCCTTGTCTGTTTGTCTGTCGTGCACTTACTGAGTGGAGGGACCGTCGCCCAGTTGTACCCCGTCGCCTAGGGCGGGTCGTTGCAAGTAGGCAGGGACTGAGTGGCGGGTAGATTAGGGCTCACTTGTCTGTTTCCCTATTCCTGTCATTACATAATCATCCAGATAATGCAGGGCAGATTGCACCTGCGCCTCCCGACGGACCACCCACTCCAAAAACGTGCTAAACATCTCAAAATAAGCGCATGAAATGGAGCAGCCCATCGGGAGGCAACAATCTACAAAATATTCCTCCTGCCAATAACATCCCAGCAAACAAAAACTATCCGGATGCACCGGCAATAAACGAAAAGCGGCCTCAATGTCAGTTTTCGCTAACAGAGAGCCCTTCCCGTATTTCCGAACCCAAACAACCGCCGCATCAAAGGAAGTGTAACTGACCGCGCACAATGCCGGATCAATGCCGTCATTCACCGACTCGCCTTCCGGATAAGACAAGTGATGAATAAGGCGGAATTTATTCACCTCCTTTTTAGGAACCAAACCTAACGGGGAAACACGCAAACTAGGAACAGGAGGGGAGGAAAACGGCCCGCCATGCGGCCCAAAGCCACCTCCTTCAGCAGCTTATCCGTAACCAGATCAGGCCGCGCCAAAGCAGACGACAAATTACGGACTACCCCATCACGTCCAGCCGACATACAAGGAATCCGAAAACCTTCTGAAAAACCTAACAACAACAACTCTGCCACTTTCTTATTTGGATAGCCCCTTAAAAACGGGAGACTCCTTTCCACCCTCACCGGCGTCGCCCCTCTTCTGCTCAGCATCTCCCTGCCTGCCCTTATGCTTCTTGAAGCATCTGGACAAACCATGGGCGCCTCCGCAACCGGAGCACTCGTGCTTGTACCTGCAGTTTGGGCCAAACTTGCAATGCCCCTCATTATACTGCCAGCAACACCCCTTTACTGAGGATCCTGACCGACCCGCTGCTGACCCCTGACCGCCGGCCGCATCCCGAAAGGGCTGCTGACCCTGTTTTGGCGCAGACATCAGACGCATCCACAAACTGATATCTTTGTGGTCCTATCGCAACGACGGGCGCACCGACTTCCGCTGACGAAACTGTTCGTCATACCGCAACCACGCATTACCACCGTATACACGATACGCCTCCCCTACTGAATCCATATAACAGAATAGCGCCGAACAGTTCTCCGGCGCCTTCTCACCCACCACACTAGCCAAGATAGCGAAGGCCTGCAGCCAATTCGCAAAAGTCCGAGGAATCAAGCGATACCGCCGCCGCTCCTCCTTACTTTCATCCGGTTTCCACCGGTCCAAATTAAACTTTTCTAAAGGCAGCAAAGAAAAAATCTCAACATATTCATCTTTCCATATCTTTTCCCTAATCTCCACCTTCAAATGTGCCCCCAGCGGGCCCTCAAAACACACATAAACCTCGCCTTTTGCTGCATCCGCCAAACGCACATCCTCCACCACCTTCTTAGCTGTACTAGCCGCCGCGTCAACCACTTTTTCCACCGCCACTACAGCACCCACAACCGGCGCCACTTCACTAACACCCGCAATCCCTGCCGCAACTGCACTAGAAATCGCCTCATTAGCAACCGCACTCCCCGCCGCACTAGCACTCGCCTCACTAGCAGCGCCCCATACCCTCGCTGGCGACTGCTCTACACCTGGCAAAACTCTCGCAAAATATTCCTGCATCCCTCTAAACAATAAATGCATCTGTGACATAGACAACATCCCCCCCCACATCCCCGGCACCACATCCGTGGTAGACTCACCCGACCGTCCCTGAGGTGACCTCCCAGCGGACGCGTCTATCAATCTGGATGAGCATGGCATCGGTCCTGGGGAGTGGTGCTCCTGCACCCCACGCTCCCCGTAGCTCCCCGAACTTCATGTCGCTGACGTCATAGGCCCAGCGGAATGCGGCCCGTCCACGGTTTTGCCACCCGCTGTTGGCGTGGCATAATCAGAATGACAGCCCTGCCGTCCCAGTCCGTCTGCAGGGCTGTCATAAACGAACCTCTCTCCTGGTGCTGAATGGACAGCTGACCGCTGCCCCCCATCCGGATGGGGCCCGGTGTCACTCACAGAAGCTGCCCAGGTACTTCCGGTCTCTGCCGCCGCACGCCTCCCTGCTCCAGCAGGAGGCGATCTCGCTCCCCATCTGGAGCCCGCCCGCCTCTTCCTGCGGGTCTGGTGTCCGTACCTCTGTTTGCAGAGCTCCTCCGGCACCTGAAACATCGGCGCCGGAGAAAGCCGTCACTTCCGGTCCTGCGCGCGTATCCAGTCCAGCGCGCACATCCGGTCTTGCGCGCGCATCCGGTCACGCCTCCACTTCCGGTCTTGTCGTTGAAGACAGGAGGGGGGAAGATGGCCGCCGCGGCCCCCCCCTCCTGTCACCTCCAGTCTCGCCCGCCTAATGGGATTCCTCCCAGACCTCCGCAGACCGTCGCCAGGGTGCAGCGCAGCTCCGGACCAGCAGGAGGAGGAGGGTCCCTGGAGGGGCTCCCTTGGCGCCGACAAGACTGAGGCGTTACCTCTGGGGAAGACCTCTTCGGAGGCCTGGAACGCCCACTGCTGCGTCCCTCGACACTCTCCACTCCAGCCGCTGGAACAGGAGGAAGAGCCCCGGCAAACAGCTGATCAAGACAGCCAGCACCGTGCAGCATCGCCGTATCCCGGATCCTGGCCATCGTGAGCTCCATCGCCGCATCCCGGATCCTGGCCATCGTGAGCTCCATCGCCGCGTCCATTACAGGTAAGTGTCAAACAGTTTTTTGTTTTTTTTCAACAGTTATAGTAACAGGACAAATATTTTCTCCTGTTGTCCAGCTGCATGGACTTATATACTTTACTCTCCACCCACCACATATAGATACATTTGCCCCATGCCCCTTTCACTTTACCCTCTAATCCCTACACAAATAGCCTCAAACGTAGTAGCCTAAAACCCCAAACACCTAGTCATGCGCTCCCTCCATTACGGCTGCGCCTACATTTTGTTGGGCTTCCTTTACCTGTAGCTCATAGAAGGTGGTTATATCCTGGGTGGGGGTCGATGCTGCGTCACTATTATAATTCTACCATTATTATCTCCCTCCACAGTGTTTGCCTTCTCCGGGACCTACACTTTGCTGTTCATCGCGAGATCGCTGCAGGGAATCGGCTCATCCTGCTCGTCTGTGGCAGGTAGGTCACATGTCAACTGAACCCACATCCCGTGTCTAACATTAAAGGGTTATTCCCAAATTGAGTCATCGTTTTTAGAACGCATCCTAATCCGAAATTGAATTATAAATCTATTGTTAAGATTTTGAAGGCATTTCCTTCCCTAACGCCCTGTTATTCGGTCTTGGTAACTCATCTGGTGCTGCTTCTTTTATAGAAGGGGCGTGAGCGGCTCGATGTCACTGTGCGCGCTCCCGACGCGGCTGGATAATGTAGCTCTAGCAGTACCTGTCGGTCGCTGTGATTGTGGCGTTATTTAGTGTGAAGGTCGGGTGCCTGGGGGATTTTGAGTTTCTCTTCTGGAACACCATGATGTTGGTTTTCTTGGCATTGATGGGTAGTGCCCACGTGGAGCTGAATTTTTCTAGGATTTGCAGGTTGTCTTGGAGACCTTTCTCGGTTGGTGATAGTAACAGAAGGTCATCTGCATACAACAGGAATGTCACCTGGGTGTCATGGAGGGCGAGACCTGGTGCTGAGGAGGATTCCAGAGCTGTGGCCAGTTCATTGATGTAGATGTTGAAGAGCGTTGGACTGAGGCTGCAGCCTTGTCTGACTCCTCGGCTCTGCTGGAAATCAGCCGTTCTTCTCCCATTCACCTTCACGCTGCATCTGTTCTCTGTGTAGGAGCTTCTGATGACGTCATAGGTTTTACCTCCTATTCCGCTCTCCAGCAGTTTCAGGAATAGGCCCGGGTGCCACACTGAGTCAAAGGCCTTCTTAAAGTCCACAAAACAGGCGTAAATCTTCCCATGCTTTGTATTGTGGACGTGGCTCTTGATGAGGCTGCGCAGGGTGTAGATGTGGTCAGTGGTGCGGTGGTTTGGCATGAACCCAGCTTGGCTTTGGTGGAGGACATTGTGCTGGGAGAGGAAGCTGAGGATTCTCTTATTCAGGATGCTGCTGAACAGTTTCCCCAGGTTGCTGCTGACACATATCCCTCGGTAGTTGGCCGGGTCGTACCTGTCCCCACTCTTGTGGATTGGTGTTATAAGGCCTTGGTTCCAGATTTGCGGGAAGTGGCCGGCACTCAGCACTATATTAAATAGTTTGACTATTGCGGCCTGTATTTCTGGCGGGCTGTGTTTTATCATTTCTGGTGAGATTCTGTCTAGGCCGCTGGATTTTTTACACCTTATGTCTGAGGTTCTCTCTGTTACTTCTTGCAGTGTTATTGGTGTATCCAGGGGGTTTTGAGAATCTTTAAGTGTTTCCTCCATCGCCTTCAATTTTGATATTATTTGTTTTTGTTCTTGGCTTTGTTCTTCTTTCGGGATATCTTTGTAGAGGTCCCTGAAATATTGGAGCCAGATGTTGCCATTTTGAATATGAAGGTTGTTTTTCTTGCAATTTTTGCCCATGTGTTTCCATAATTCCCAGAACGAGTTGTCATGGAGGGCATCTTGGAGTTGGGTAAGTTTGGTGGAGATGTGCCTTTGTTTTTTCTTTCGGAGGATGGTCTTGTATTGCCTCTGTATGTTGCTGTAGGCCTCCTTCAGACCGGTGTTGTTTGGGTCTCGGTGCTTCTTATTTGAGGCATTTCTTAGGGTCTTCCGTACTTCTTTGCACTCACGGTCAAACCAACCGTTAGGATGTATTTCTTGTGGCCTCTTGTAGTCACATCTTTTCAGGTCAGACTTCTCTGCCATGGTATAGAATATATTATTGAGGTCATTTACGGCCTGATTGACCCCTCCTGGGCTTGTCTCATACACCTTGTTGTTGAGGTTGTGAAGCATCTCCTGCACTTCTGGTCTGTTCATTGTCTCTTTATATTTTATAGTTGACGTTTTGGACCATTTATAAGATGGGGGCAGGTTGAAGAGGCCGGTTTGATGTGGTTTTTGTGCAGATGGTTTGGTTGTGGATTTGATGTATAGAAGTAATTGGTTGTGATCTGACAGGTGCGTTTGTGGAGTGACTATGAGTGCGCCAATGTTTGCGGGGTCCATGTCCGTGATGGCATAGTCTACTACACTGCTGCCTACATGGGAGTTTAGTGTATACCTTCCTAAAGAGTCTCCCTTGGTGCGGCCATTCAGTATGTGGAGTCCTAAGCTTCGACATAGATTCAGTAGTTTTTTCCCGCTTTTGTTGACGGTGCTGTCATAGCTGTTTCTCTCTTTCTGTAGGGAGTTATCTATCTCTCTATCTATCTATCTATCTATCTATCTATCTATCTATCTATCTATCTATCTATCTATCTATCTATCTATCTATCTATCTATCTATCTATCTATCTATCTATCTATCTCATATCTATCTATCTATCTATCTATCTATCTATCTATCTATCTATCTATCTATCTATCTATCTATCTATCTCATATCTATCTATCTATCTATCTCATATCTATCTATCTATCTATCTATCTATCTCTCTATCTATCTCTCTATCTATCTATCTATCTATCTATCTATCTATCTATCTATCTATCTATCTATCTATCTATCTATCTATCTATCTATCTATCTATCTATCTATCTATCTATCTCATATCTATCTATCTATCTATCTATCTATCTATCTATCTATCTATCTATCTATCTATCTATCTATCTATCTATCTATCTATCTATCTCATATCTATCTATCTATCTATCTATCTATCTATCTATCTATCTATCTATCTATCTATCTCATATCTATCTATCTATCTATCTATCTCATATCTATCTATCTATCTATCTATCTATCTATCTATCTATCTATCTATCTATCTATCTATCTATCTATCTATCTATCTATCTATCTATCTATCTATCTATCTCATATCTATCTATCTATCTATCTCATATCTATCTATCTATCTATCTATCTATCTATCTATCTATCTATCTCATATCTATCTATCTATCTATCTATCTATCTATCTATCTATCTATCTATCTATCTATCTATCTATCTATCTATCTATCTCATATCTATCTATCTATCTATCTCATATCTATCTATCTATCTATCTATCTATCTATCTATCTATCTATCTATCTATCTATCTATCTCATATCTATCTATCTATCTATCTATCTATCTATCTATCTATCTATCTATCTATCTATCTATCTATCTATCTATCTATCTATCTATCTATCTATCTATCTATCTATCTATCTATCTATCTCATATCTATCTATCTATCTATCTATCTATCTATCTATCTATCTATCTATCTATCTATCTATCATGTATCGGCTCTGCTTTGTGTCTTTCATTTCCTCCCTTGTAAAGGTCACGGATCGTCTCCAGCCTCGGGGGGGGGGGGGGGGGGATTATGGTTTAACAAAACTGCTGTACGGAGGGAGCGCGGCCGTGGCCAATAATCGCTGTGTTTGCTCCGCAGGTATGGGGATGCTCGCCAGTGTGTACACAGATGACGAGGAGCGAGGCAACGCCATGGGAATTGCGCTGGGAGGACTCGCTATGGGAGTGCTGGGTCAGTCCAATAACCTGCTCAGAACTTCAATCTTTACATTATTGTCATTCTTGGTTATTTAATGCTGACTTTTCATTTACACTGTATGGAGAAAAGTATGTGCCCCCCACTTATCCTTATATCCCCCCCCCCCCCCCCCGGTGTATGACAGACATTAGTGGTAGGACGGGTCGTGGTAAAGAGATGAGTGACCTCCAGCGCGGTCCTGTAATAGGACGTCACCGGGGAACACGTCAGTTCCGAAAATGTCCCCCCCTAGGTAGTCCACCATCTCCTGTGACTGATAATATTATAAAGTGGAAGAAACCGCCGCAACTCATGGAGTGCAGACCACGTAAAGTGACAGAGCGGGGGGCCGAGTGCTGAGGAGCAAGTGCAGAAAAGTCACCAACACTCCGCTGACTCCAGAACTGCAGAGTACAGACCTCCCCTGGTATTAACATCCGCACACTGTGCCCGGGAGCCGAGCATCACCAAGCACAATGCCAAGCGTCAGATAGAAGGGTGTAAAGCCGCCGTCACTGGATCTAGGAGCAGCGTGTTCTGTGGAGTGACGCTTCTCTATGTGACGTGTTCTGTGGAGTGACGCTTCTCTATGTTACGTGTTCTGTGGAGTGACGCTTCTCTATGTGACGTGTTCTGTGGAGTGACGCTTCTCTATGTGACGTGTTCTGTGGAGTGACGCTTCTCTGTGACGTGTTCTGTGGAGTGACGCTTCTCTATGTGACGTGTTCTGTGGAGTGACGCTTCTCTATGTGACGTGTTCTGTGGAGTGACGCTTCTCTATGTTACGTGTTCTGTGGAGTGACGCTTCTCTATGTGACGTGTTCTGTGGAGTGACGCTTCTCTATCTGACGTGTTCTGTGGAGTGATGCTTCTCTATGTGACGTGTTCTGTGGAGTGACGCTTCTCTATGTGACGTGTTCTGTGGAGTGACGCTTCTCTATGTGACGTGTTCTGTGGAGTGACGCTTCTCTATGTGACGTGTTCTGTGGAGTGACGCTTCTCTATGTTACGTGTTCTGTGGAGTGACGCTTCTCTATATGACGTGTTCTGTGGAGTGACGCTTCTCTATGTGACGTGTTCTGTGGAGTGACGCTTCTCTATGTTACGTGTTCTGTGGAGTGACGCTTCTCTATGTGACGTGTTCTGTGGAGTGACGCTTCTCTATGTTACGTGTTCTGTGGAGTGACGCTTCTCTATGTGACGTGTTCTGTGGAGTGACGCTTCTCTATATGACGTGTTCTGTGGAGTGACGCTTCTCTATGTGACGTGTTCTGTGGAGTGACGCTTCTCTATGTGACGTGTTCTGTGGAGTGACGCTTCTCTATGTGACGTGTTCTGTGGAGTGACGCTTCTCTATGTGACGTGTTCTGTGGAGTGACGCTTCTCTATGTGACGTGTTCTGTGGAGTGATGCTTCTCTATGTGACGTGTTCTGTGGAGTGACGCTTCTCTATGTGACGTGTTCTGTGGAGTGACGCTTCTCTATGTTACGTGTTCTGTGGAGTGACGCTTCTCTATATGACGTGTTCTGTGGAGTGACGCTTCTCTGTGACGTGTTCTGTGGAGTGACGCTTCTCTATGTGACGTGTTCTGTGGAGTGACGCTTCTCTATGTGACGTGTTCTGTGGAGTGACGCTTCTCTATGTGACGTGTTCTGTGGAGTGACGCTTCTCTATATGACGTGTTCTGTGGAGTGACGCTTCTCTATGTGACGTGTTCTGTGGAGTGACGCTTCTCTATGTGACGTGTTCTGTGGAGTGACGCTTCTCTATATGACGTGTTCTGTGGAGTGACGCTTCTCTATATGACGTGTTCTGTGGAGTGACGCTTCTCTATGTGACGTGTTCTGTGGAGTGACGCTTCTCTATGTGACGTGTTCTGTGGAGTGATGCTTCTCTATATGACGTGTTCTGTGGAGTGACGCTTCTCTATATGACGTGTTCTGTGGAGTGACGCTTCTCTATGTGACGTGTTCTGTGGAGTGACGCTTCTCTATGTGACGTGTTCTGTGGAGTGACGCTTCTCTATATGACGTGTTCTGTGGAGTGACGCTTCTCTATATGACGTGTTCTGTGGAGTGACGCTTCTCTATGTGACGTGTTCTGTGGAGTGACGCTTCTCTATGTTACGTGTTCTGTGGAGTGACGCTTCTCTATATGACGTGTTCTGTGGAGTGACGCTTCTCTATGTGACGTGTTCTGTGGAGTGACGCTTCTCTATATGACGTGTTCTGTGGAGTGACGCTTCTCTATATGACGTGTTCTGTGGAGTGACGCTTCTCTATGTGACGTGTTCTGTGGAGTGACGCTTCTCTATCTGACGTGTTCTGTGGAGTGACGCTTCTCTATATGGCGTGTTCTGTGGAGTGACGCTTCTCTATCTGACGTGTTCTGTGGAGTGACGCTTCTCTATCTGACGTGTTCTGTGGAGTGACGCTTCTCTATGACGTGTTCTGTGGAGTGACGCTTCTCTATGTGACGTGTTCTGTGGAGTGACGCTTCTCTATATGACGTGTTCTGTGGAGTGACGCTTCTCTGTGACGTGTTCTGTGGAGTGACGCTTCTCTATGTGACGTGTTCTGTGGAGTGACGCTTCTCTATGTGACGTGTTCTGTGGAGTGACGCTTCTCTATGTGACGTGTTCTGTGGAGTGACGCTTCTCTATGTGACGTGTTCTGTGGAGTGACGCTTCTCTATGTGACGTGTTCTGCGGAGTGACGCTTCTCTATGTGACGTGTTCTGTGGAGTGACGCTTCTCTATGTGACGTGTTCTGTGGAGTGACGCTTCTCTATGTGACGTGTTCTGTGGAGTGACGCTTCTCTATGTGACGTGTTCTGTGGAGTGACGCTTCTCTATATGACGTGTTCTGTGGAGTGACGCTTCTCTATGTGACGTGTTCTGTGGAGTGACGCTTCTCTATCTGACGTGTTCTGTGGAGTGACGCTTCTCTATATGGCGTGTTCTGTGGAGTGACGCTTCTCTATATGACGTGTTCTGTGGAGTGACGCTTCTCTATGACGTGTTCTGTGGAGTGACGCTTCTCTATGTGACGTGTTCTGTGGAGTGACGCTTCTCTATATGACGTGTTCTGTGGAGTGACGCTTCTCTGTGACGTGTTCTGTGGAGTGACGCTTCTCTATGTGGCGTGTTCTGTGGAGTGACGCTTCTCTATGTGACGTGTTCTGTGGAGTGACGCTTCTCTATGTGACGTGTTCTGTGGAGTGACGCTTCTCTATGTGACGTGTTCTGTGGAGTGACGCTTCTCTATGTGACGTGTTCTGTGGAGTGACGCTTCTCTATATGACGTGTTCTGTGGAGTGACGCTTCTCTATGTGACGTGTTCTGTGGAGTGACGCTTCTCTATGTGACGTGTTCTGTGGAGTGACGCTTCTCTATGTGACGTGTTCTGTGGAGTGACGCTTCTCTATGACGTGTTCTGTGGAGTGACGCTTCTCTATATGACGTGTTCTGTGGAGTGACGCTTCTCTATATGACGTGTTCTGTGGAGTGACGCTTCTCTATGTGACGTGTTCTGTGGAGTGACGCTTCTCTATGTGACGTGTTCTGTGGAGTGACGCTTCTCTATGTGACGTGTTCTGTGGAGTGACGCTTCTCTATGTGACGTGTTCTGTGGAGTGACGCTTCTCTATGTGACGTGTTCTGTGGAGTGACGCTTCTCTATGTGACGTGTTCTGTGGAGTGACGCTTCTCTATGTGACGTGTTCTGTGGAGTGACGCTTCTCTATGTGACGTGTTCTGTGGAGTGACGCTTCTCTATGTGACGTGTTCTGTGGAGTGACGCTTCTCTATATGACGTGTTCTGCGGAGTGACGCTTCTCTATGTGACGTGTTCTGCGGAGTGACGCTTCTCTATGTGACGTGTTCTGTGGGGTGACGCTTCTCTATGTGACGTGTTCTGTGGAGTGACGCTTCTCTATATGACGTGTTCTGTGGAGTGACGCTTCTCTATGTGACGTGTTCTGTGGAGTGACGCTTCTCTGTGACGTGTTCTGTGGAGTGACGCTTCTCTATATGACATGTTCTGCGGAGTGACGCTTCTCTATGTGACGTGTTCTGTGGAGTGACGCTTCTCTATGTGACGTGTTCTGTGGAGTGACGCTTCTCTATGTGACGTGTTCTGTGGAGTGACGCTTCTCTATGTGACGTGTTCTGTGGAGTGACGCTTCTCTATGTGACGTGTTCTGTGGAGTGACGCTTCTCTATGTGACGTGTTCTGTGGAGTGATGCTTCTCTATGTGACGTGTTCTGTGGAGTGACGCTTCTCTATGTGACGTGTTCTGTGGAGTGACGCTTCTCTATGTGACGTGTTCTGTGGAGTGACGCTTCTCTATGTGACGTGTTCTGTGGAGTGACGCTTCTCTATGTGACGTGTTCTGTGGAGTGACGCTTCTCTATGTGACGTGTTCTGTGGAGTGACGCTTCTCTATGTGACGTGTTCTGTGGAGTGACGCTTCTCTATGTGACGTGTTCTGTGGAGTGACGCTTCTCTATGTGACGTGTTCTGCGGAGTGACGCTTCTCTATGTGACGTGTTCTGTAGAGTGACGCTTCTCTATGTGACGTGTTCTGTGGAGTGACGCTTCTCTATGTGACGTGTTCTGTGGAGTGACGCTTCTCTATGTGACGTGTTCTGTGGAGTGACGCTTCTCTATGTGACGTGTTCTGTGGAGTGACGCTTCTCTATGACGTGTTCTGTGGAGTGACGCTTCTCTATATGACGTGTTCTGTGGAGTGACGCTTCTCTATATGACGTGTTCTGTGGAGTGACGCTTCTCTATATGACGTGTTCTGTGGAGTGACGCTTCTCTATGTGACGTGTTCTGTGGAGTGACGCTTCTCTATGTGACGTGTTCTGTGGAGTGACGATTCTCTATGTGGTGTGTTCTGTGGAGTGACGCTTCTCTATGTGACGTGTTCTGTGGAGTGCCGCTTCTCTATGTGACGTGTTCTGTGGAGTGACACTTCTCTATGTGACGTGTTCTGTGGAGTGACGCTTCTCTATGTGATGTGTTCTGTGGAGTGACGCTTCTCTATGTGACGTGTTCTGTGGAGTGACGCTTCTCTATATGACGTGTTCTGTGGAGTGACGCTTCTCTATATGACGTGTTCTGTGGAGTGACGCTTCTCTATGTGACGTGTTCTGTGGAGTGACGCTTCTCTATAACGTGTTCTGTGGAGTGACGCTTCTCTATGTTGCGTGTTCTGTGGAGTGACGCTTCTCTATGTGACGTGTTCTGTGGAGTGACGCTTCTCTATGTGACGTGTTCTGTGGAGTGACTCTTCTCTATGTGACGTGTTCTGTGGAGTGACGCTTCTCTATGTGACGTGTTCTGTGGAGTGACGCTTCTCTATGTGACGTGTTCTGTGGAGTGACTCTTCTCTATGTGACGTGTTCTGTGGAGTGACGCTTCTCTATGTGACGTGTTCTGTGGAGTGACGCTTCTCTGTGACGTGTTCTGTGGAGTGACGCTTCTCTATGTGACGTGTTCTGTGGAGTGACGCTTCTCTATGTGACGTGTTCTGTGGAGTGACGCTTCTCTATGTGACGTGTTCTGTGGAGTGACGCTTCTCTATAACGTGTTCTGTGGAGTGACGCTTCTCTATGTTGCGTGTTCTGTGGAGTGACGCTTCTCTATGTGACGTGTTCTGTGGAGTGCCGCTTCTCTATGTGATGTGTTCTGTGGAGTGACGCTTCTCTATGTGACGTGTTCTGTGGAGTGACGCTTCTCTATGTGATGTGTTCTGTGGAGTGACGCTTCTCTATGTGACGTGTTCTGTGGAGTGACGCTTCTCTATGTGACGTGTTCTGTGGAGTGACGCTTCTCTATATGACGTGTTCTGTGGAGTGACGCTTCTCTATGTGACGTGTTCTGTGGAGTGACGCTTCTCTATATGACGTGTTCTGTGGGGTGACGCTTCTCTATCTGACGTGTTCTGTGGAGTGACGCTTCTCTATGACGTGTTCTGTGGAGTGACGCTTCTCTATATGACGTGTTCTGCGGAGTGACGCTTCTCTATGTGACGTGTTCTGCGGAGTGACGCTTCTCTATGTGACGTGTTCTGTGGAGTGACGCTTCTCTATGTGACGTGTTCTGTGGAGTGACGCTTCTCTGTGACGGTTTCTGTGGAGTGACGCTTCTCTATGTGACGTGTTCTGTGGAGTGACGCTTCTCTATGTGACGTGTTCTGTGGAGTGACGCTTCTCTATGTGACGTGTTCTGTGGAGTGACGCTTCTCTATGTGACGTGTTCTGTGGAGTGACGCTTCTCTATGTGACGTGTTCTGTGGAGTGACGCTTCTCTATAACGTGTTCTGTGGAGTGACACTTCTCTATGTTGCGTGTTCTGTGGAGTGACGCTTCTCTATGTGACGTGTTCTGTGGAGTGCCGCTTCTCTATGTGACGTGTTCTGTGGAGTGCCGCTTCTCTATGTGACGTGTTCTGTGGAGTGACGCTTCTCTATGTGACGTGTTCTGTGGAGTGACGCTTCTCTATATGACGTGTTCTGTGGAGTGACGCTTCTCTATATGACGTGTTCTGTGGAGTGACGCTTCTCTATATGACGTGTTCTGTGGAGTCACGCTTCTCTATATGACGTGTTCTGTGGAGTGACGCTTCTCTATGTGACGTGTTCTGTGGAGTGACGCTTCTCTATATGACGTGTTCTGTGGAGTGACGCTTCTCTATAACGTGTTCTGTGGAGTGACGCTTCTCTATGTTGCGTGTTCTGTGGAGTGACACTTCTCTATGTTGCGTGTTCTGTGGAGTGACGCTTCTCTATGTGACGTGTTCTGTGGAGTGACGCTTCTCTATGTGACGTGTTCTGTGGAGTGACGCTTCTCTGTGACGTGTTCTGTGGAGTGACGCTTCTCTATGTGACGTGTTCTGTGGAGTGACGCTTCTCTATGTGACGTGTTCTGTGGAGTGACGCTTCTCTATGTTGCGTGTTCTGTGGAGTGACGCTTCTCTATGTGACGTGTTCTGTGGAGTGCCGCTTCTCTATGTGACGTGTTCTGTGGAGTGCCGCTTCTCTATGTGACGTGTTCTGTGGAGTGACGCTTCTCTATGTGACGTGTTCTGTGGAGTGACGCTTCTCTATCTGACGTGTTCTGTGGAGTGACGCTTCTCTGTGACGTGTTCTGTGGAGTGACTCTTCTCTATGTGACGTGTTCTGTGGAGTGACGCTTCTCTATGTGACGTGTTCTGTGGAGTGACGCTTCTCTATGTGACGTGTTCTGTGGAGTGACGCTTCTCTATGTGACGTGTTCTGTGGAGTGACGCTTCTCTATGTGACGTGTTCTGTGGAGTGACGCTTCTCTATGTGACGTGTTCTGTGGAGTGACGCTTCTCTATGTGACGTGTTCTGTGGAGTGACGCTTCTCTGTGACGTGTTCTGTGGAGTGACGCTTCTCTATGTGACGTGTTCTGTGGAGTGACGCTTCTCTATGTGACGTGTTCTGTGGAGTGACGCTTCTCTATATGACGTGTTCTGTGGAGTGACGCTTCTCTATCTGACGTGTTCTGTGGAGTGACGCTTCTCTGTGACGTGTTCTGTGGAGTGACTCTTCTCTATGTGACGTGTTCTGTGGAGTGACGCTTCTCTATGTGACGTGTTCTGTGGAGTGACGCTTCTCTATGTGACGTGTTCTGTGGAGTGACGCTTCTCTATGTGACGTGTTCTGTGGAGTGACGCTTCTCTATGTGACGTGTTCTGTGGAGTGACGCTTCTCTATGTGACGTGTTCTGTGGAGTGACTCTTCTCTATGTGACGTGTTCTGTGGACTGACGCTTCTCTATGTGACGTGTTCTGTGGAGTGACGCTTCTCTGTGACGTGTTCTGTGGAGTGACGCTTCTCTATGTGACGTGTTCTGTGGAGTGACGCTTCTCTATGTGACGTGTTCTGTGGAGTGACGCTTCTCTATGTGACGTGTTCTGTGGAGTGACGCTTCTCTATGTGACGTGTTCTGTGGAGTGACGCTTCTCTATCTGATGATGGGTCTGGGTATGGTGATGCCAGGAGATCGTTACCCGCCTGACTGCATTGTGCCCGCTGTAAAGTTTGGTGGGGGTGGGGTAATGCGGGTGTTTTTTAGTTCCAGTGAAGGGTTAATTCTTCAGCACATGAGACGTTCTCGACAATTGTCGCCTCCAGGTTTGTGGGAACAGTTTTGGGTTCGCTCTTTTCTTTTGCTCATGACTGCGCCCAAGTGCACAAGTTTGGTTAGTTGGTCGGCTGGTCAGTTGGTTGGCTGGACCGTTGGTTGGCTGGTCGGCTGGTTGGTTGGTCGGCTGGTCAGTTGGTTGGCTGGACCGTTGGTTGGCTGGTCGGCTGGTTGGTTGGTTGGCTGGTCAGTTGGTTGGCTGGTCGGCTGGTTGGTTGGTTGGCTGATCAGATGGTTGGCTAGTCAGTTGGTTGGTTTCTTGGATGGTCAGTTGGTTGGCTGGTCAGTTGGTTGGCTGGTTGGCTAGTCAGTTGGTTGGTTGGTTGGTTGGTTGGTTGGTTGGTCAGTTGGTTGGCTGGTGAGTCACGTTAATGTCTATGGATTTATAATTAGAGGTCACAAGAGCTCATGTAGTGTAATGTGGGGGGTCACATACTTTCCTCCATGTAGTGTAATGTGGGGGGTCACATACTTTCCTCCATATAGTGTAATGTGGGGGGGGGGCAAATACTTTC